>NC_134878.1:22964201-22976701 GCF_041734735.1 Babylonia areolata
GAGAAGAGGGAGCCCCCCTGCTGTGATATAAGTGTTAATTTGAAGCGATGGAGGACACGCCAGCGGCCATTCTTTCCGTGTCGCCGCTGTCTAAACTGGCTGTTACATGTCGACAATCAGACCTCATTGTTTGAGAGTTATGTGTCGCCGCTTCTAATTGGCTCGGTTACTTGTCGACGTCAGAACCTCGTGTTTTTCCGTCCCCCTAGCGAGAGAATTATTGGGCACTTCCGCCGTTGGCAATATTTAGTTCGGTTGTAGTGTGAGTGATTCGTGTGCTTTCATGTGTAGTGTGGGGGGCCTGGGTACATTTCGTGTGTCGGGGAGATGGGCCCTCGTGTCTGTGAACCTGCAAATAGTTGCATATGCGTTGTGGTGCATCCATGTGTACGTGTGTGTGTGTGTGTGTGTGTGTGTGTGTGTGTGTGTGTGTGTCCGTATGTCCGTCTGTGTCTGTTCTGTGTGTGTGTGTATTTGCAAGCATGTGTCGATGACGTAAGCGCGTGTGTGAGGGGGGCGTGGGGGGGGGGGGTGTAGGGGGCCGTGGAGGTGGGAGGGGGGGGGGGCTTACTGAGTGTGGTCCATTTTCTTTCATGTTTTTATCTCAGTCTTTTGCTTCATGCATATCTTTATCTGCACTACACTTTTTTTTCTTTCTTTTTTTTAATTTTGTATTTTTTTCTGTTTTCTTCTTCTTCCTATTTTTTTAACAGGCTCTCTAGGCCCGATCATCGCGCTGGGGTCATGTGAAGGTGAAACTTCTGTACCTTCTTTTTTTTTCTTTTTTTTTTTTCTTTTTTCTTTCTCAGCGGATGTGGTATAGCGTATATGGATCTGTCCGCACGCTCTGACACCTCCTTGAAACCGAAACTGAACCAGTGGGTCATTATGTCCTGGACTTGTTATCGTCCTTATCTGTTGAGCACGTTTATATCTGAGGGAGGAGTGCGAGAGAGAGAGAGAGACAGACAGACAGACAGACAGACGGACAGAGACAATGAGTGGGGGTGGGGAAGAGGAGGAGGAGGAGGAGAGAGAGAGAGAGAGAGAGAGAGAGAGAGAGAGCTCAGAACTCGAAAGGGGGTGGGTGTGGGGGTGGAGGGCATAGGGGGTTGGGAGGACGGGGTCGGCGGTGAGTGGGGAGGAGGGAGAGTGGGGTGGGGGTCAGGGAGTTGGGGGGGTGGGGGGATGGGGGTGGAGCTGCGAAAAACACAAACATATTTGAAGCTTCTATGTTTAAACTTAAACAAACATGTTTTCAGAACATGATCTACGGTGTCAGCACAATAGATGTACGTGCTGATAGACAATATGTACGGAGTTTGTGCTCTCTGCAATTTCGCCATGTTCAACAACAAAGTTCTTGTTTAAAGCGTGTAGTCTTTCCTATATATATATATATATATATATATATATATATATATATATATATATATATATATATATATATATATATATAGACTGGTTGCACGTGCTACGAACGCGATCCGCAGACCAGCACTCGCCAACATCTGGATGTATAATATGAACTGAAATGCACACTCGGAATCAGTGCCAGAGAATCCGTTCTCATCACCCGTAACGTTGTGCTTTGCAAGCGGCAACGGTGAATATAGTTTCATTCTCCGCAGCCAAGAGCTTCCAGCTAATGCATCTCAGCGTGATTCGGTGTTAATGTGATAGTCCCTGTATCGCCCAAAGTAAATACAAATTGGGATAAATTTCGCCACCCAAACCGAAGAAACTGCTCAGGAGAGAGAGGGGATGGGTTGAGATTAGATGGCGGTGTGTGTGTGTGTGTTTGTGTGTGTGTGTGTGTATGTGTGTGGGGGGGTATGTGTGTATGTGTGTGTGTCTGTGTGCGTGTGTATGCGCCTGTATGTGTCTTATGTGTTTGTCCCTCTGTGTGTACTGTTGTGTGTGTGTGTGTGTGTGTGTGTGTGTGTGTGTGTGTGTGTGTGTGTGTTGTGAGGGTAAGGAGAGGGAGATTCGGGATCATGACAGTTGTATGTTGTGAAAACCACAAATAAATGTTTATCGACGCAACAACACGAGCAAAACCAACATTATTTATACTGTGGGACGTAGTTTGAAACCTTCGTGCATGATTTATGTTGTTCGAGGGGTGTGTGTGTGTGTGTGTGTGTGTGTGTGTGTGTGTGTGTGTGCATTCGTCCTTGTGAGTGTATGTATGTGTGCATGCATGCGTTTGCTCGTGCGTTTGCATATATACGTGCAAATGTGTGTTCAATATCTAAGAACACAGTCACATGAGGCAATGTATACCCACCTTTGACGTGGTCCAACCGTCTTCTCCCCCAAGTAGACAACGCTATCATCCTCGAATGTTAAATCACCCTTCCCAACTAATAACCAATATCTTGACCTGGACATGAGTTATGATTACTTAGAACTGAACGGACATTTAGACCAGAATACTCATGACCTCAATGATATCAACGCTTTCTCCACGGCAATGAAAATTCACTGACAGCGCTCTCTTTAGTGAAGGTTTCGGACTTAATTTAACTCTCTCCATACAAACGGCGAAAGAGACGACGTTAACAGCGTTTCATCCCAAATTACCATCATCAAAATATTGCAAGCGGAAGGCTCTTATACTGAAGAGGTGAATGTTGACAAAGAATACCACAGTTCTGACGACGGAAGCTAAAGGTTGGGTCATTCAGACACCCACTGGACATCCGATGGGGTCTGTGTAGAGGAGAAGAGAGGACTGGCCGTACTGAGTGAGTTAAACTAGGAGGCAAGGCTGCTCTTGCTGATAGCGCTGCATGCAGCCTTGGTGGCGAGCTAGCTGGCTTTTGGGAACCATCCCAACGCCGAAGATCCTCTTATGCCCTCTTGGTCAAAGGAGTGGGGATGCTGCTTTGGCAGGACTCTCCACAATAATCAATTTATAGCCCAGATATCTAGTCGGGACAGCAGTTGTCTCTTCTACTTTTCTCTGTTAGTCACAGTCGGTATTCGACTATCATATATCTGTAATTTAGAAAACCCTTGGAGATAGAACTTGTCATAGACCCTCAGGGAACTCCTAAGAGAGACCCCCCCCCCCCCACACACACACACACACACACACCCCATCTCCCCCATAGAGAACTTCGGAGAAGACCCGCTACCGTGTACCCGCTCCCTATCCTAGCATCATCATCATCATCATCTCTCTGTCTCTGTCTGTCTGTCTGTCTGTCTGCCTGTTAGTCTGTCTGTCTCTCACTCCCCATCTCTGTCTCTTTCTTTCTCCCTTTCTTTCTCTCTCCTCTCCCTCCCCTCTTTCTCTGTTTCTCTGTGTCTGTCTGTCTGTCTCTCTCTCTCACTCTCTCTCACTCCCCATCTCTATCTCTTTCTTTCCCCCTTTCTCTCTCTCTCTCTCTCTCTCTCTCTCTCTCTCTCCTCTCCCTCCCCTCTTTTTCTGTCTCTCTGTCTCTGTCTGTTTCTCTGTCTCTCTCTTTCTATTCTGTCTCTCCATCTCTCTCTCTCTTTTCCCCCTTTCTCTCTCTCTCTCTCTCTCCTCTCCCTCCCCTCTTTCTCTGTTTCTCTGTCTCTGTCTCTCTGTCTGTCTGTCTCTCTCTCTCTTACTCTCTCTCTCTCTCACTCCCCATCTCTATCTCTTTCTTTCCCCCTTTCTCTCTCTCTCTCTCTCTCAGTGTCCTCTCTCTCCCCTCTTTCTCTGTTTCTCTGTCTCTCTGTCTCTCTGAATGTCTGTGTGTGTGTGTGTGTGTCTGTCTGTCTGTGTGTCTGTCTGTCTGTGTGTCTGTCTGTCTGTCTGTCTCCCCATCTCTATCTCTCTCTTTCCCCTCTCTCTATCCCCTCTTTCTCTGTCTCTGTTTCCCTCTATCTCTCTGTCTCTGTCTCTCTCTCTCTCTGTTTCTCCCTCCCCTTTCTCTTATCCTACCCCGCTCTCTCCGTCTCTCTCTCTCTCTCTTTCTCTATGTTCTCTCACCCTCTCTCTCTCTCTCTCTCTCTCTCTCTCTCTCTCTCTCTCTCTCTCTCACCCTCTCTCTCTCTCCCTCCGCAGGTGGTTGGGGCGAGACGCGGGTCATTTAGCACCACTCGACCTGAGATAGGTGTTCAAGGAAACTTTTTATCAACTGCATAAAACATCCACCCCACCCCCTCCTCTACTGGTGTGTGTGTGTGTGTGTGTGTGTGTGTGTGTGTGTGTGTCTGTCCTATCGCCCCGAGTCACTGAAGCGTTACAGGACGGCACAGAACCCAATACTGTGTGAATAATAACTCTCTTTTCTGGCACCCTGAGGGGGGGGGGGGGCGTGATGGGGGGTGGGTGGGGGGGGGGTAAGGAGGGAAGCTGGGGAGGAGGGACGGGACTACATAACCCCCCCCCCACCCCCACCCCCACCCCCACCCCACTCCCAGTCTCTTTCCCGCCGTTTCGTGTTGGGGTGTGGGTGGAGATGAAGGAGGTAGGGGTTTGAGGAGGGATAAGAGATGCAGGGGTGCGGATGTGTGTGTGTGTGTGCGGGGGGGGTGGTTGGGTGGAGGGGAGGGGGAGTGGCTGGGGGAGATGGGTAGTGGGTGGTGGGGGAGGGATGCGGGTGCGTCATTATCTTTCCGCGTCAGAGTGTTGCAGAGAGAGCATCGGATGGCTTATTGTTATGCAACGCTACGTCAAGCACGGAGATTATCTGTCGAAGTGGAGGGAAAACGAGGAGGAGGAAGAGGAGGAGAGGGAAGGGAGAGAGGGTATGACTGAAGGGACGGGGGGGAAGCTGTGGGAATGGTGGAGGAATGAACGGATGAGGCGGGGGGAGTGGGAATGGGGGGTTTGCGGGGGGGGGGGGGGGAGAGATGGGCTAGAGGTAGGTTGGGTAGGGGTTGGTGATGGGGGTGTGGATGGGGGGGGGGTGGGGAGGAGGAGGGTGGTGAAAGTGGCAGAGTGCCAGATGGGAGCTGTCTGCAGTTGTGTGTGTGCTCTTCGTTCAGGCGTGCACCACTGAGGGCGCGCGCACACACACTGCACGCTTTGACAGGAGTGTGGGGGGTGGGGGTGGGGGTGGGATGGGGTGGGGGTTGGGGGGAAGGGGTGGATGGGAATAGCTGGATTCCCTGTCTCCCTTCGTTCAGGCGTAAATGTGATTGTAGGCTTGTTTGCGTGCGTGGGTATGCATATTCGCTGTGGTTGTGTGCACTCTACATAACCATGGACGTGTGTTCTCTGTCTCTGTCCCTCTGTCTGTCTCTCTCTCTCTCCGAGTCTCTCTCTTCTCTCTCTCTCTCTCTCTCTCTCTCTCTCTCTCTCTCTCACACACACACACACACACACACACACACACACACACACACATACACACACACACTCGCACACACACAGAGACGCAAGACACAAACACACACACACGCGCGCGCGTGCCTCCTCTTGCTTTTGTTTCGCTTTCACAGACGCAAAACAACAAATACTTCAATCTGTCGGCTAAGACTTGGCATGAACGACTGATTTGAACCAACACACACACACACACACACACACATACACACACACACACACACACACACACACACACACACACACACACACACACACACACATACACACAGAGGATGGCTCATTCTGTACCTGTAACCATCCCCAAGAAATACTGGAACACTTTCTTTGGCACTTTCTAGACCATATCGAAATTTTCACCGGACATATACTGCCCTACAACCTAGCACCAGATCAGATATATATCTCTGTTCAAAGTCTTCTTCTTTCTGGTAACAAATCATCCAGACCAGTACGCAAAGTTACTGTTAACATCTTTGAAAGTGGTCACAAATTCATCTTACAAAACAAAACGTTTTGTATTTGTATTTCTCTTTTTTGTCACAACAGATTTATCTGTGTGAAATTCGGGCTGCTCTCCCCAGGGAGAGCGCGTCGCTACACTGAGAGCGCCACCTTTTTTTTTTCTTTTTTTTCCTGCGTGCAGTTTTATTTGTTTTTACTGTCGAAGTGGATTTTTCCACAGAATTTTGCCAGGGACAACCCTATTGTTACCTTGGGTTCTTTTACGCGCGCTAAGTGGATGCTGCACACGGGACCCCGGTTTATCGTCTCATCCGAATGACTAGCGTCCAGACCACCACTGAAGGTCTAGTGGAGGGGGAGAAAATATTGGCGACTGAGCCGTGATTCGAACCAGCGCGCTCAGGTTTTCTCGCTTCCTAGGCGGACGCGTTACCTCTAGGCCATCACTTCACACGTTTCACCAGGTTTCAGTTTCAGTTTTCAGTTTCAAGGTGGTATCGAAGTGTACGGACTTGTCCATATCTGCTTCATGGCATCTGCTGTTAAACTGAGAAACAAACAAAGGAGCAGGTGCATGGTCTTCGCATTAACCCTGGTCAGGCCTACACTTGGTTGTGTAAAACTTTAACACACGATGGGAAAAATAGAATAATTAATAATGATAATGATAACAACAATAATGAAAAATAATAATGATGATAATGATAACAACAGCAGCAGCAACAACAACAACAACAATAATAATAATATATTGTTAATCAGTATTTATATAGCGCTGAATCTTGTGCAGACAAATCAAAGCGCTTTCAAACCAGTCATTCACACGCATGCATTACAGATTACAGAATACTTTATCATCTCAACAAGAGAAATTCATGTGTGGTGTAAAACACATAAACAATACACGGAAATCACAGTCATTCAACATGTATACATAAAAGACATGAAATATTTAGAATGCAGCCCATGCATACAATAAAATAATCACAGTAGATAACAACAACACAACAGAAACCTTTAAAAGGTAAATCATACATACATCATCACAGCCATTCATGTGCAATACAAAATCAGTTAAAAAGATATGAAAAAATAGGCATGAAATAGCATACTAAAAGTAGACAAAAGACATAAAAAAAACCCTCTGAACTTGAGAAACTGAAAAAGGAGAGGCAGGGGAGAGAGGCTGTCTTGTGAAGAGGTGGGTTTTAAGGCCATCCTTTGAAGAACTGAGTGCGGAGACCTGACGAAGCGAGAGAGGAAGTTCATTCCAAAAAGCAAGATCCATAAAAAAAGAAAGAACGGCGGCCAGCAGTGGAGTGTTCGTGTTTTGGTATGCGTAAACAGAGTGGATCTGAAGCCGACCGTAGAGAGCGAGATGGGGAATACAGGTGAAGGCAGCCACAGAGATAGGATGGGGAAGATTTGTGAATACATTTATAACATAGAGTGCTGAACTTGTATTTTATTCTGTGTGAGACAGGGAGCCAATGGAGATGTTGCAAAAGAAGTGTGATGTGCTCGGATCTTTTCTTTCTGAGGACGAGTCGGGCAGCAGAGTTTTGTATGCGCTGAAGGGACTGAATGGATGAAGCAGGCAAACCAGACAATAGAGAGTTACAGTAGTCAAGGCGAGAGAGAATGAGAGAAACGACAAGTCTAGATGTTGCGTTGGTGGACAAATATTTCCAATGGAACTGATGCGCCGCAATGGACAATAGCAGGATTGACATGTCTGACTGATTCACTTTTGCATGGACAGTGTGTTGTCAAGGACAACGCCAAGGTTCCTGACTGAACTGGAAATAGGGATGGATGTACTACCAAGTTTTATTGTGTCAGTTGTGATGGAAGAGAGTTTTTGTTTAGTTCCAATGATGATTGTTTCGGTCTTGTCCGCGTTCAATCGCAATTCATTTAGAGTCATCCAGTTCTGAATGTCCAGGAAGCAGTCGGGTGTTTAGACAAAGAAACTAATCAGTGAACACAGGAAAATATCTTCCTCTGATACTGTTTTTCCTCTGATACTCGACTTCTCAGGATACCTCACGTCAGAAGTAAGACCTATGGACACAGATCGTTTTCTTTTCAATCGCCAAAGACGTGGAACAAGCTCCCTGATAACCTCCGTCATTCTGATTCCCTCGCATCTTTTAAATCTCGTCTCAAAACTCATCTTTTCCCTCAGCAGTAAGTTCCATTGTGGCAGGTCCACTTCCTTTGTGTTAGCTGTGCTTGACTATGTATGTATACATATGTATGTGTACATAACTACATGCATGTATATGAATGTGTATTGTGTGTGCGTGCGTTTATGTAAGTTTGTGCCTGCCTATGTGTGTGTATGTGTTAGGGTAGCTGTTAGATACACATGTATTGTTAAAATGTATGTGCAGTGTGTGTGTGTGTGTGTGTGTGTGTAGTCATATTTTGGTGTGTGTATGTAACATAGATGTAATGTTTTATGTTAACAAATCGTTTTTGTAAAGCACCTAGAGCAGATTTCTGGATAGTGTGCTATATAAGTATCAATTATTATTATTATTATTATTATTATCTTTTTGCCCCTTGATCCAACTGTATTTGTTTACACGGTGTTTTAATTCCCTGGATTCCCTCCTGGTCATCATGGATGTGATTACAATCCCTGCTGTCATCAATGTCGCAACTGGATAATCATATTACTTTGTTGTGAATGTGTGTCGCCCTGTCGTGTCTTCTCAAGCCCGTTGTCAGCAAAACGCAGTTAGTTCTGTTCCTTAACTCACTCAGTACGGCCACTCCTCTCTTCTCCTCTACACAGACCCCTCGGATGTCCAGTGGGTGTCTGAATGACCCAACCTTTAGCTTCCGTCGTCAGAACTGTGGTATTCTTTGTCAACATTCACCTCTTCAGTATAAGAGCGTTCCGCTTGCAATATTTTGATGATGGTAATTGGGATGAAACGCTGTTAACGTCGTCTCTTTCGCCGTTCGTATGGAGAGAGTTAAAACACCTCTACACGAACAAAGCCCCCATTTTTTTATTTTTCTATGTGTGTATGTATGTTTTACATGTATTTGCTTATTTGTTTATTTATTATCATTGTTGTCTCTTTTTTTTTATCTTGTTTTCATTTATTCAGTAGTAGTAGTAGGTTGGTTGTTTGGGTGGGTTTTTTTCGCACTGATGTGTGTATGCGTGTCTGTGTATTTTATATGTATCTACTTATTTGTTTATTTATCATCATTATTGTCTTTTTATTCTATTTTCATTTATTTACTATCAGTGGTAGTAGTAGTAGTAGTAGTAGTAGGGATTTTTTTCTTCTTTTTTTCATATCTAAATATTCATTTGCTTCTTTGTTTGTTTAATCATTCTTTCTCTCTTTTTTTTTTCCTTTCTTTTTTTTTCTCAAGGCCTAACTAAGCGCGTTGGGTAACGCTGCTGGTTCATTTTCTATTTCTCAGCCGTATGTTTCTGTTGTTGTTTTTTGTTCTCTATTGATTATGAAGCATACTACTACAAAGTATTAACTTCTGCTTGCAGAGATATCCTTCACATGGTGTGTGTGTGTGTGTGTGTGTGTGTGTGTGTGTGTGTGTGTGTGTGTGTGTGTGTGTGTGCGTGCGTGTGTGTGTGTGTGTGTGTGTGTGTGTGGATGTCATCAGGACCACCACCGCAGAGTTCATTGCTTGTCTCAGCTTCATGGCACGTTGCTTGCCGACATCCTGAACCATAATGTTGTGTGCATTGTTACCTGCACTGTTTACATAACGTTTCAGTGTCGGTATGTGACAAAGATATTTGGTTTTACCTGTGCGTGTGTGTGTGTGTGTGTGTGTGTGTGTGTGTGTGTGTGTGTGTGTGTGTGTGTGCACGATTTATTTTCCTTTTTCCTTTCTTCTGTTCCGTCATGATTTCTCTCCTAACAGTAATTTTCGCTCCGACAAAGATAAATAACTTTCGATGCTGCTTGGCATTTCCCTCTCTCTCTCACACACACACACACACACACACACACACACACACACACACACACACACACACACACACACACACACACACACGCACACACACACACACACACACACACACACATATGTCTTTATGGTACACAGGAATTGTTGTTATTGTTGATGCTGTCGTTGTTGTTGCTTTTCTTCTTCTTCTTCTTCTTCTTCTTCTTCTTCAATTCAGGAGAGGAAGGAGTTGTACAGTGAATTTGGAGAATCATGATAGATGGAGGATGGGATGGAAGATAAATATCCGAAAGAAACAGATGTACAAATGAGGAAAACTACTGAGAATATGTTCTTTCACTGTGAACATACTTCACGATACTTGACAGTTTGTATTCCGTATCAGCTTGTATAGGATCTTAATAAATGGATGACAACACTCCATGTGTGTGTGTGTGTGTGTGTGTGTGTGCGTGTGTGCGTGCGCGTGTGTGTGTCTTCTCTGAAGACCTTGTACTGTCCAGCTCTCCGTAGAGTTTCTTATCACATCACTCCATGAGAATAAGCAACCTATGTGTAATCCAGCTGCTTGGCTGTTTCCGTCTCTCAATCTGTTTATCCATGTTTTGTTGTATATATATATATATATATATATATATATATATATTCTTTCTTTCTTAATGTCAGTTAAGTTGTTGTTGTTGTAAAATGTTGACCTATCAAAATGGAATTGAAAAAAATGTTGTTGGTTTGTTTGTTTGTTTTTTTAAGAAAAAAAGAAAACGATATACATTTTAGTCACACTGGTTTAGCGATCCAGGGAGATGACGTTGAGAATACAAGGAAATCTGGATAACATGTTCGTGGAGAAAATCACGTTCTTAGACGATGAAAGATTGTTGTCAATGAGTGAGAACTAGAAAGTATAGAATTAAATGACTGTATTCCTTTTCGCTTTCCCTTACACAGATGAACAACAGTCAGTCACCGTCTGTGAAAGCCCGACATGGTCGTGTGTGTGCGTGTGTGTGTGTGTACGTGAGTGTGTGTTGACAGTGCCGACAACTCCCCCAACTGGGTCACCCCCTCAATGTTTTTTCCCACAACCCCTAATATAACCCACGAGGCAGAAAACCAGCGTCCATTCACCCAAACCGAGCGGAAGACCGACCAGCTCCAGACGTGGACCATGTCACCGTTCTTTTGTCTACAAACCTGTCATTAGACGCTGCCGCAAGGGCAACTAAATGACGGGCGGTGATCACAGTTCTCTCCCCTCCCTCCCCTTGCCTTTTTCCAGTCCAGTATTACGCGAGAGATGACAGACAGGGTTTTCGCCGAGACGGGGTGGACCACCCGAGCAGAAGTGAAAGGGGGTAATGGGGTGGGTCGGGTCTGGAGATTTGGGGAAGTGGGGTCATGGCGGACAGATGTGAGGGGAATGGCAGGGTGGGGGGTGCGGGGGAGGGGGGGGAGATGGGTGAGATGGGATGGGTCATGGTGTGCTGTGTGCCGGAATGGGACAGGGCTGGCATCGAGAAGTGTTTGTTTTTTGTCATGAATGTTTCAAAATAATGTATTTGTGTGTGTGTGTGTGTGTGTGTGTGTGTGTGTGTGTGTGTCCCTCGCTCTCTCTCTCTGTCTGTCTGTCTCTCTGTCTGTTTCTCTGTGCACGTGCGCGCGCGCGTGTGTGTGTGCGTCCTTCGATTCACCTGCACTGACATGGTTGTGGCGAGTTCGTGTCGCAGCTATCAGTGTCAGCTGACTCACGGGCACTGTCGTGGAGGGGACGTGGTAGAGGTCCTCACTCTGAAGGGAATGCTCATTCAGTCTGGTTCCGCGACCGATAAATGTCGTCAGTTGGAGTTCAGGAGCTGGTGGTTGAAATGGTATGTTATTCGGAACATGTTACAATGCATCTCAATACATCACGGCTACAGACAAGAACGTCTTATGCTGTCCTGTCCTGTCCTGATACATGTGCATCCTAAGTACGACACGCATGTCTTCATAGCTGGAAGTTTGAAACTGACCATGCCGGAATTTCAACAAAACTAGGCTAATATAGAGATATAGTGAAACAAAAATAGTGATGTCAACAGAGAGGGAGGAGGAGGAGGAGGAAGAAGAAGAAGAAGAAGAAGAAGAAGAAGAAATATAGCTTGGGTAAGGAAACAGCAAGACATAATGTCCTACGAATGTTGTATCAGAACAGGCACACCTGAATATCACTGAAGAGACTCCGCAGCAATGCAGGAGTATAGACGACCTGACATTGACAATACTCTCTCTGGACTGCAGTCTATCTCGATACCAAGATCCGTTTTTTTTTAATGTGCATAAGACAGAGAGAGAGAGAGAGAGAGAGAGAGAGAGAGAACACTGAACACTGAAATGTTTAATGTCATTAGCTGAAAAGCTCTGGTGACATATTTGGTACAAATCAGAACAAAATGGTGCAAAATAGATGAAATGGAACAGAAAGGGGAAAAAAAACACAAAACACACACACACCAAAAGAAAAAAAAAACAAAAAAAAACCCAAAAACAAAACAGAATTGAAACAACATAAACTAATAAGAGATTTGCGACACTTTGGCACTTTGTCATTAGCTTAAAAGCATATGTGACAGGGGGTAATTTGCCTTTTTTTTTCGGTCGTTCGTCTCCAAGGTTTGGACAGTACACAGAAAAAAAATTACAGATAAATCATAAAATAAATATTTACGCATGTAACATCGATACACATCATATCGATACAAACACATACTAAATTACATATAAA
>NC_134878.1:22989201-22996701 GCF_041734735.1 Babylonia areolata
ATGGTCTCCAAATTCAGTCAGAGAGCAGAGATAGAAGGGATGTGCTTGATATTAATGCCGCACAAATAAATCAATTCAAACCAAGTTTAGGTTGACCTAGATTAGATCGACATAAGTTAGACAATGTGAGATCGATGAAATATGAAACGAGAGACGTAGAAATGTAAGGTTTATATCAAGAAACTGAATAAGATTAGAGCGTAAAATGGAAAATAAAATAATATAAAAATCCATTTCCTATGACCTGCCGTAGGCTTTCAGCATGTGACATTTCACCGTTGTTAGTTTTGTGTCTCAGTGGATACCTGGCTTGAATCCACTCAGGACATACATAATTCCTTCCTTCCTCCATTACATCTTGAATGGTGGAATGGTTGCAAGCCTTCCCGATGAGGTGAAAAGCCAAGATATATATATGCAGCACGCACTTAGTGCATGCAAAATGCATAAGGCAACAAAGCTGTTGTGAGTGGCTAAAAGCCTACAGAAATGCGTTGAACATAAAGCTGACGTAACGCCGTGGCGAAGTGGTTAACGTTTGCGGACTGACGACTCTGAAGGCGCGAGTTTGAACCTCATCAGCGAAAAGTGACACTGTATGATTTGATTTTGGGCCAGTGACTAGCTCCTACCCAGATCTGAGTGAGCTGTGTGCTCCAATGGGAAGCTGGTGAACACATTGTCGAGGGTCATCCACTTTATGGAAGCGTCTTTGGGAGTCTTTTGTTAGTCAGGTCAGGGGCATAGCCCTTGGTACCATGTAACCCAGCACTACCTGCCGCATGTAAAGTCTCCCAACGACGGACCAGGCGGAGGAGGAAACCTTTCCCAACGGCTGTGAAGGCGGAAGATGATGACCAAAGGGCAGGGGGAGCTCTTATCCTTGGCTGGAAGTCCTAGGAGACGGAACTCCGAAGAAAAAACCTGCACCTGCCGAGGCCGTCCTACACGTGGCAGTATGTGCACCTGTGGAACTGTGAGCGTCGGTAGGCGAGAGTGGGGAAGGGACTGCACAACCCATCTTCACTAAAAAAAAGTCACCTGTGCTGGTCAGGCAGCCAGGCTAATGTCGGAACGAACACACCGACAAATAAGCCTGCCTGCCTACTCATCCGTCGGTCCGACGGGAGACTCCATCTTCGGGAGCGGCTTTGCTCAAATTTCCTGACCAGCACTGCAGTTGTCTGTTTTTTCTTATTGTTATGAATACTGTTATCAATGGTTTCTCCATTGCAATGTAAAATCATTTACAGCTTAGTCTTTTGTGAAGGACTATCACTCTCAAACTGGGAGGCAAGATTACACTGGTTCTTAGTGCTGCAGCCTTGGGAGCTAGCTGGCCTTTGGGAACCATCCCAACGCCGACTGTTCTAAAACCCTCTTGGCCGAGACAGTGGGGATGTAACTTAGGCAAGACAATCTCCACTATAATCAAATTGTAGCCCAAATAGTCGATACAGCAGCTGCCTCCTCTGCTCTTCTGATGGTCATACTCGGACACGACTATCATGATTACTGTTGTGAAGGTCGTTGTGAAGAATAAACGGGGCAGCCAAGAACACGGAAACACCGACTGTTCACCACAGGCTCTGAGACACCAGTCTGCCTGGGTACTGTCGGAGAATGTGACGGATGTTAGCCCAGCGAACCAAACACTATCGTGGCTCAACCGCACACCACGGACTTCTTCTGAACAAGTGACGAGGATACGACCACGAAAGATGGCGACCTGCATCTCAGCCAACTACGTCACCAATATACCTGAAACAATACACACACACACACACACACACACACACACACACACACACACACACAGAGACGGTTTGAGGAGGGGTAGGGTGGGGGAGTTATTTAAAGTATTGTTTGTCAAAGAACAGGGCAAGCCCCCCCCCCCTTCCCCTCACCCCCATCCCCACACCCAGTGCAGGATGAATGTGCAACAGGAACTGTGCAATGTCCGTGTCTTTCGATATTCTTTCACTGATGACTGCTATGTAATGATAAAGTTATTCTTATCTTGTCTTAATTAATGTGCATTATAATACATTTATAATAAGTGGAGTGATGGCCAAGAGGTAACGCGTCCGCCTTGGAAGCGAGAGAATCTGAGTGCGCTGGTTCGAATCACGGTTCAGCCGCCGATATTTTCTCCCCCTCCACTAGACCTTGAGTGGTGGTCTGGACGCTAGCCATTCGGATGAGACGATAAACCGATGTCCCGTGTGCAGCATGCATTTAGCGCACGTAAAAGAACCCACGGCAACAAAAGGGTTGTTCCTGGCAAAATTCTGTAGAAAAATCCACTTCGATAGGAAAAACAAATAAAACTACACGCAGGAAAAAAAATAAAAAAAATGGGTGGCGCTGTAGTGTAGCGACGCGCTCTCCCTGGGGAGAGCAGCCCGAATTTCACACAGAGAAATCTGATGTGATAAAAGGAAATACAAATACAAATACAAACAAAATACATGCAATGATAGCCTTGGTGTATTACAACATGTTTACAACATGATTAATTACAACATTCTATGTGAATATATGTAGTAGGCTTTTTGGGTTTTTTTTCATCAATGTCTTATATGTTATTGATTCTTTCAGATGAAGTTATGTTTATTTTTTGTGTTGAGTAATTGTCTACGTTTGTTTTTGCCGCACCTGATGTAATCTCTCTCAGTGAGATTATATTCCTATTCATTTCTCTCTGAGCTAAGCACTGCCCAGCAGTTGACAGACAGACAGCCTGGTGGACACACTGCAGGTCCGGTTTCCACTGTCAGCCAACTTTATCAAAGCACCTGTCTTGACCACGGCGTGACGTCACACTGGCTGACGACCCTTGACCTCCTTCGCCTAAAAAACAACAACAAAACAGTCATCGGTGCGGGAGGGACGGGGTGGGTGGTGGGTGGTGGTGGGGGGGGGGGAAGGGGAGGAGGGATGCAGTTAGAGGGTTGGTGTGTGTGTGAGGGAGGGTACCTTGGAGAGGTGTGAAACTGTCCACACCTGTCCCGTTATCAGTCATGTCCCCCGCAGTCACGACGAATGACGGCTTATCGGGATTAGTCCTTGCCCTCCCCCCGCCCCCCCCCCCCCCCACCACACACACACACACACATCTCCGGACCCCCCCCCCCCCCCCCCCGACCTCTCACCCCCCCCCCAACCCCCCTTGCCCCTACCCCCCCCCTCCCCCCAACCCTGTCATCCATTCCACCATCCCTCCTCCATTCCTATTCTTTTAGTCCCTCCTTCACACCTTTCACTGCTACTCCCCGAACCCCCCTCTACACCCCATCCCCCCACGCCCCTCGCCGCCCCCCCCCCCCACCCTATCCCCCCACGTCCCCCCTCCACACACACACACACACACACCTCCAGAGTGAGTCATTGTGTTTGGACTGTGAGTAAATAATCGGAGAGCGACTCGGAAAAGAGGTGGGGGGTGGGGGGTGGGGGCGGGAGAGAATGAGGCTGAGGGCGGAAGGGGGGTGGGGGGGAGGGGGGTGTAAAAGGAAAGGAACAGGAAAGAGAGAGAGGGGAGAGAGAGAGAGAGCGGAGGAGGAGGAGGGACAAAGAGAGAGAGAGAGAGGAGATGATGCGTGCGCCCTGTGAGATCCAAGACTCTACTATGTCTCTCCCTCTATTTGTCACTCGGCCTTTTCTTTTTCCTTTCTTATCTGTTTTCCCATTTCTACCTGTCTCCCTGCCCTCCTCTCCGCCCCCCCACGCCCCCCTTGTGTGTGTGTGTGGGTGTGGGGGGTTCTTGTCATTTTTCTTCTTTTTTCTTTGAACGTTTTTATTGTTTTGTTTTGTTTTATTTTTGTGTGTTTTTTTGCGTGCGAGAGAGAGAGTAGCAGACAGCCTAGAGGTAGAGAGAGAGAGTAGCAGACAGCCGAGAGGTAGAGAGAGAGAGTAGCAGACAGCTGAGAGGTAGAGAGAGAGAGAGAGAGAGTAGCAGACAGCCGAGAGGTAGAGAGAGACAGAGAGGGAGAGAGAGTAGCAGATAGCTGAGAGGTAGAGAGAGAGAGTAGCAGACAGCCGAGAGGTAGAGAGAGTAGCAGACAGCCGAGCGGTAGAGAGAGTAGCAGACAGCCGAGAGGTAGAGAGAGACAGAGAGGGAGAGAGAGTAGCAGACAGCTGAGAGGTAGAGAGAGAGAGTAGCAGACAGCCGAGAGGTAGAGAGAGAGAGAGAGTAGCAGACAGCCGAGAGGTAGAGAGAGTAGCAGACAGCCGAGCGGTAGAGAGAGAGTAGCAGACAGCCGAGAGGTAGAGAGAGAGCAGACAGCCGAGAGGTAGAGAGAGAGAGTAGCAGACAGCCGAGAGGTAGAGAGAGTAGCAGACAGCCGAGCGGTAGAGAGAGAGTAGCAGACAGCCGAGAGGTAGAGAGAGAGAGAGAGAGTAGCAGACAGCCGAGCGGTAGAGAGAGTAGCAGACAGCCGAGAGGGAGGTAGAGAAAGAGTAGCAGACAGCCAAGAGGTAGAGAGAGAGAGAGAGAGTAGCAGACAGCCGAGAGGTAGAGAGAGAGAGAGAGAGTAGCAGACAGCCGAGAGGTAGAGAGAGAGAGAGAGTAGCAGACAGCCGAGAGGTAGAGAGAGAGAGAGAGTAGCAGACAGCCGAGAGGTAGAGAGAGAGAGAGTAGCAGACAGCCGAGAGGTAGAGAGAGAGAGAGAGAGAGTAGCAGTCAGCCGAGAGGTAGAGAGAGAGAGAGAGAGAGTAGCAGTCAGCCGAGAGGGAGAGAGAGAGAGAGAGAGAGTAGCAGTCAGCCGAGAGGGAGAGAGAGAGAGAGAGAGAGTAGCAGTCAGCCGAGAGGGAGAGAGAGAGAGAGAGAGAGAGAGTAGCAGTCAGCCGAGAGGTAGAGAGAGAGAGAGTAGCAGACAGCCGAGAGGGAGAGAGAGAGAGAGAGAGAGAGTAGCAGTCAGCCGAGAGGGAGAGAGAGAGAGAGAGAGAGTAGCAGTCAGCCGAGAGGTAGAGAGAGAGAGAGTAGCAGACAGCCGAGAGGGAGAGAGAGAGAGAGAGAGAGTAGCAGTCAGCCGAGAGGTAGAGAGAGAGAGAGTAGCAGACAGCCGAGAGGGAGAGAGAGAGAGAGAGAGAGTAGCAGTCAGCCGAGAGGGAGAGAGAGAGAGAGAGAGTAGCAGTCAGCCGAGAGGTAGAGAGAGAGAGAGTAGCAGACAGCCGAGAGGGAGAGAGAGAGAGAGAGAGAGAGTAGCAGTCAGCCGAGAGGTAGAGAGAGAGAGAGTAGCAGACAGCCGAGAGGGAGAGAGAGAGAGAGAGAGAGTAGCAGTCAGCCGAGAGGGAGAGAGAGAGAGAGAGAGAGTAGCAGTCAGCCGAGAGGTAGAGAGAGAGAGAGTAGCAGACAGCCGAGAGGGAGAGAGAGAGAGAGAGAGAGTAGCAGTCAGCCGAGAGGGAGAGAGAGAGAGAGAGAGAGTAGCAGTCAGCCGAGAGGTAGAGAGAGAGAGAGTAGCAGACAGCCGAGAGGGAGAGAGAGAGAGAGAGAGAGTAGCAGTCAGCCGAGAGGTAGAGAGAGAGAGAGTAGCAGACAGCCGAGAGGGAGAGAGAGAGAGAGAGAGAGTAGCAGACAGCCGAGAGGGAGAGAGAGAGAGAGAGAGAGTAGCAGTCAGCCGAGAGGTAGAGAGAGAGAGAGTAGCAGACAGCCGAGAGGGAGAGAGAGAGAGAGAGAGAGTAGCAGTCAGCCGAGAGGTAGAGAGAGAGAGAGTAGCAGACAGCCGAGAGGGAGAGAGAGAGAGAGAGAGAGTAGCAGACAGCCGAGAGGGAGAGAGAGAGAGAGAGAGAGTAGCAGTCAGCCGAGAGGTAGAGAGAGAGAGAGTAGCAGACAGCCGAGAGGGAGAGAGAGAGAGAGAGAGAGTAGCAGTCAGCCGAGAGGTAGAGAGAGAGAGAGAGAGTAGCAGTCAGCCGAGAGGTAGAGAGAGAGAGAGTAGCAGACAGCCGAGAGGGAGAGAGAGAGAGAGAGAGAGAGTAGCAGACAGCCGAGAGGTAGAGAGAGAGAGAGTAGCAGACAGCCGAGAGGTAGAGAGAGAGAGAGTAGCAGACAGCCGAGAGGTAGAGAGAGAGAGAGTAGCAGACAGCCGAGCGGTAGAGAGAGTAGCAGACAGCCGAGAGAGAGAGAGAGAGAGAGAGAGAGAGAGACAGTAGCAGACAGCTGAGAGGTAGAGAGAGAGAGTAGCAGACAGCCGAGAGAGAGAGAGAGAGACAGTAGCAGACAGCTGAGAGGTAGAGAGAGAGAGAGAGAGTAGCAGACAGCCGAGAGGTAGAGACAGAGGGAAGTAGAGAGAGAGAGGTGGAGACAGAATTAGAGAGAGAGAAACAGAGAAACAGAGACAGAGAGAGAGGTGGAGACAGAGTTAGAGAGATAGAGACACTGACACTGACACTGACATATTTTATTGTCCGTTCAGCATTAAAGCCCTCTAGACAAGGGGGAATGACAATTGTTTTCATGAAAACAAAACAACACACACACACACACACACACACACACACACACACACACGCTCACACAAATGTCGTGTATCGGATCATCTTGCAATCGGTGGTTGGTTAATGATCTTTTTTTTTTTCTTATATTCATTGCTTCTGCAATGAATTTTGCAACACTTTTAATTGCAGCTTCGCTGTTGCTGGACAGCAGATTTACAATATTGTTATCGTTTGGGCTGTCTTTAAGTATGTCTATTGCATTACAATTTTTTTCGTTTGCATAGGCAGTGCACTGAAAAAAAAAATTTTCTTGATCATTTCCACATGGTGGACAAATCAAATCGTTTGAAGAATTTTCGCTCGAGTACCATCACTCACAATTCTTCAATCCGCTTACTAGAGAGAGAGAGACAGACAGAGAGACAGAGACAGAGGGGGTGAGAGGGAGGGAGGGAGGGAGGGCGGGAGAGGAGAGAGAGACTGGCAAACCGACAAAGATAACTGTACACTTTCCAGCGGCGTAAATTCCTCCATCACAGTGTCAGGCAAGGGGCGCCGACAGCGTTTTAAAAGTCACGTGTCTGCACTGCACTGGGTATCATGCCCCTAAAACACCCAATCCACTGTCCGTTGTTTAACCCTTTCACCGCCAGTCAATTTAAGAGTACAAAATTCCCTTGTGGTATAAACACAGAAAAAAAACAGTGGCTAAGAATAGCTGGGGATTCCCCCTGCGGTGTATAGATAATGTGGCCTATCCTATCCTATCCTACCACCGAACATTAAGAGCAGTAGGTTCATGGATAACAGACCAATGAACGGTCACCTTTCAGTGACATGGGTCCTCTACCACGCCTGTGCATAAATGCGAGCTTGGCGGTGAAAGGGTTAAAGTTCCAGTGATGAGCCCTGTTCCCTCCTCCTTCCTCTTCTTCCTCTTCTTCTTCTTCTTCTTCTTCTTCTTCTTCTTTCAGCCCACCCGTCTCTCTGTTTACTTTACACAGTATCTGCATTCAGATAAAATATAAAAGTGTCGACAAACATTTTAAAAAAAGAAAAAAG
>NC_134878.1:23011701-23019201 GCF_041734735.1 Babylonia areolata
TCTCATTTCATCCTCATTTTCTTTATGATCATTATTGAATTAAATCTGTATAACTGTCATAGAGAAGGCAATATTTCGAACTAAAAAAATATGATTTAACCATCGAAATAAGTATAAGAGAGATCAGAAGAATGTCACTTTCTCCTTTACATTACAAAGCATTACATAGATCAGCACTTTGCAGTTTTG
Source organism: Babylonia areolata (assembly GCF_041734735.1). NCBI lineage: Eukaryota > Metazoa > Mollusca > Gastropoda > Neogastropoda > Buccinidae > Babylonia > Babylonia areolata. The sequence goes on from NC_134878.1 coordinate 23,011,891, forward strand.
TGGCAACAGCAGTGCTTTGAGAACAGAAGAAGAAGAAGAAGAAGAGGAAGAGGAAGAACAAAAGAAGAAGAAAAATAAGAGCGTGCCAAGCATGGAATGAGGCACACGCGAAGAGAGCACGTGCGCGTAACACATCATGACTATTCCCACGACAGAAATGCGCCTGGTAATTTTTTTTTCTCTCTCTCTCTCTCTCTCCTCAGCCAAAGAAGTACCTGGACACTTTACATCGAAAGCATGTGTCCCACAAAATATTGAATAAAATAAAGTTGTTTGCACAAGCAAGTGTTTGTGGGTAGCAACATGCTAACTCCCAAGAGGGAGACTGAAATTGAAACTGAGTGAAAGAGAGCTCAGAACCTAGGAAATTTATCTCTGAAGGATTGACATTTTATGCATAGCTACTTTTCCATTCTGACCTCGCAAATCCACGTCCACTACAGAGAGAGAGAGAGAGGGGGGGGGGGGAGAGTGGGGTGAGTGAGGGGGTGAAATAAAGGTAAGAGCTTGAACAAGAAGGGACAGGGAGGAAGAAGGAGAGAGAGGGGGGATGTGTGTGTGTGTGTGAGAGAGAGAGAGGGGGGAGAGAGAGAGAGAGAGTCATAGGCACACGCCAATATTAAAGGAGGGAAAAGAGAAATGGGGCACAGAGTTACAGGTCAGTGCAGGTGGGTGGATGGAGAGAGAGCTCAGAACTTGGCAAGAAGAAGAAGAGGAGTAGGAGGAAGAGGTGTATGAAGAGAATGAAAAGGGGGAGGAGGGGTAGAGGGGGAGAAGGGGAAGACGGTTTGTGGGAAAAGCAGAAAAGTCATCAACTTAATGAAATTAGCAACATGTCTTAAGTACAGGTAGAAAAACAATAATGCAATCAAATTTGAAAAAGGAAATCCAGAACACAAAATATAGATGTTGGCACAAAGAGAGGTGGGGAAAACATTGGCAGATACAGATAGAAAAAAAAAAACAACCAGAGAGAAACGATCAGAAACATACAGCTCACTCAGACACAAAGACAGAAACAATGAGAGTCAGAGAGGCACCTCCTCCCTCCCGCCTCTCCTAACACCCTCCTGCTACCCAAAAACAAATCTGTCCAAACGGACTGTTCTGGGGTGGGGGCAAACTGCGGAAGCGCACATCCCGTGTCTGGCTGGGCTGTCAGTTGCTGAAGGCGTCTGTCAGCTCTCTGCAGAAGGAGGGAAAGGAAGAAGGTAGATGGAGGGAGGGGTTGGAGGAACAGGAGGAGTGCGAGGGAGGGAGAGGTGGGGGGGGGGGGGGGGAGAGAGAAGGAAGGGGGTCTGGCCATAAACCGTCCTCTTCCCACCTTCACGCATGCTCAGAGTTGCGTTAAATTACCTGCATGTGAAAGACACACTTCCGGCGGAGAATGCAGCGCGCGTACAAAAAGGGCTTGTTTATTTTTAATGTGAGTAGAGGTTGGGGGGAGAGGGAGGGGGTAGGAGAGGGAGGGAGAGGAACTGGAGGGATGGGGAGTGGGGGTGGGGCCTCCGAGGGATTTTCTCCGTCTTTGTGTCTGTCTGTCTGTCTGTCTGTCTGCCTCAGGATGACTGCTGTCTGGTTACCTGTCTACCTGCGTGTCTGTCTTCTCCTCTGTCACTGACACACGCCCGCGCACACATACACAGACTACACTGACATGTACACACAGCCACAAACACATTTGTATGCATACATGATAATATGCGTTAAGAATATCCGAGTTTACGAATGTATGTGCGCCGCTTATGGGTATGCTGTCAATGCAAGAACTAATGTGTTATAACTGGACCAACTAAGAAGTGCACAGTACCTTTTACTCATGCACACTTTTTTTTCCATACAAGTGCCGCTTTGTACTTCCGTAAGATTTTTTTTTTAAACTGAATCAGCACAGAAAAGACAGTGTTGTTGAACATGATGTGAAGTGACCTGGAAGCTCTACTGTTGTGTGGAGGACCTGCGGCGTACAGCTGCCTTCATCGCTGAGACTGGGGTGTCCCTCTGACGAACGAGAAGAAGGGGAAGAACTGTACTGTTGTAATGCATTGCACTGCTCTGTGTTGTGATGCATTGTGTTGCATTCATTGTATTGTGTTGGTATTGTGTTGTCTTGTATTACTTTCTTGCCAATGCACATTTCTCTGTGTACGATCCAAGTGTGTCTCCGCAATGTAGAGCAATCCAATTTCTTTCTTTTCCTGTTAGCGTAAAAAAAGAAAGAAAAGTAATTAAGTAAATTAAATAACCGTTTCTCTGTCAAAGCCGATTTCTTTACAACATAGTTGCAATGGACAATTCTCTTTTTGCCGTGGGTTCTGTAATTTTGGGTACGTGCATACAGCACATGCGCTTGACTCTGATCCATTGTTGAATACACAGGTCACCTGCCGTGGATGGAGGAAGGGGAAGGTGGTGGTGGTGTGGTGGTGGTGGAGTTAAAATCCGGAACTCACTAGAAGTGAACCCGGGAATCCCACTTTCCGAATCCGAAGCCCCCCCCCCCTCCATCACCCCCTCCCACTCCTCATAATTATGTTGATGCTTCTTGATTATACAAACAGGAAGACAGTTTGAAAATATAAACAAACGCACGCGCCAGCGCACCTGCGTATGCACACAGATGGATCTTGCCTGAAGAAAAACAGAAAACGCGCGGTTGCCGTGTACATATCCTGATTGCACACAGGCGGGGGACCTGCCGTCTGCTTCAAACTGAATGGAGTAGACACATGTCGGACAATACGGAATGATGTCGGTTTCAGAACTTACGTTCTGTTTAGTTGTCTGGTTTACTTTTTTTCCGATGGAAAAGAAACTCTGTCCATTCTTCTTGCGAGACGTGTTGGTAAGTTAATCCATTTCGTTCCTTTGGTTTGGTTCTGGCTGTAAGCTATGCGTTCAGCAGAACCGCTTTCTCCCTTCTTTGTTTCTTTCTTTCTTCTTCTTGTTTTCATTATCATTATTATTATTATTATTATTATTATAAGAAGAAGAAGAAGTAGTAGTAGTAGCAGTAGTAAACTTAGGCCCGTACTGTGCACCTGTCAAACATCGCACAAAATGCCAAAAGCTTGACCACAACCACGACTGAAGAACTGTTCTGTGCGAGGGCTGTGCTCTCGTTCAACTCTCCGCTCGTTATGTGTGCCAAGAGTTCGTTTCGCTGTGTTAATTTTCTGTCACACAATTCCTGAAGCTAAGTGGTTCATTTAAAACTGACGCGCCCCAAAGTCATTCGTTTTGGGATTTGATCCAGGGTAGCACGTGCTGAGAGGTACTGTTACAAGCAGACTCACAAAAAGTTGCTGAGGGCGACATTAGCTCTTCTCAAAACGACAGTATTTTTATATGTAACATTTACTGCTATTATAGAGGCCATTTCCATTACTTAAAAAATGTGGGGGAGCGGGGGGGGGGGGGGGAGGGAAAGGCAGCCCCCCAGCCCCTCCACGAATCCTTTAAAAAAAAAAAAAAAAAAAAAAACACGCCCCACTTATTTTCATGCCATGAATTCCTTAAACGTGTGTGTGTGTGTGTGTGATGAAAACCGCTCTCGGTAAGCACGGTACATTTAGCTGTCTGTCTGGACAGACTGTCTACGTCTGTGAAAACAAAGGGGTGGTGGAGGGAGCGTGAATCTGAGCTAACGGAAAAACGTGTTTCGTGCGCTTGTGTATTATGGAGGGGATGCGAGAGGGGGGAGGGAAACGGTGAGAGAAAAGAAGGGTACACACGGGGGGGCGGGCAGGGAGGGTGGAGGATGGAGGGGAAGGTATTTTGGAAGTCGGCGTGAGAGAAACAAAATAGGGGATGATTGAGATTTGAATGAAAAACGTAGTCACCCTTTCATGGCATCTTTATTGTGTGTGAGACCGGAGTGGAGAAAATGTTGGGGGAAAGGGGGTGGGGGCGCGGGGGATAGGGTTGCGCGGAAGTGAGGGAAAAGGTACGGGGTGGGAGAGAAAGGGGGTGGGATGCTGATCCGTTAATTCCCATCGGCGTGGACGTCTCACTTGGAAGCTGAACCTGTATTTTGTTTTTCCTCCCATGATTGTCATGGATGCATTCTACCGAGTCATATCAAATCTAATTTGTGTTGAAATCCACAACCTTATTTCCCGAATATCGGTCTGACGCTTGTGATATTGTATTTGTATTTCTTTTTATCACATCAGATTTCTCTGTGTGAAATTCGGGCTGCTCTCCCCAGGGAGAGCGCGTCGCTACACTACAGCGCCACCTTTTTTTTTTTTTTTTTTTTTTTTTTTGCTTTATTAAAGAAGAAAGCGAGTGAATAAGCGATACAATAGTAATAATGATGATGATGATGATAATAATAATAATAATGATACTACTACTGCTACTACTACTACTACGCCTAATAATAATAATAATAATAACAATCTAAACCCAAACCAAACACGAAAGCCCCAACATATATACATATATGTCTGTGGATACTGCTTCGTGTTCTAGTGTGAAATATTTTGTTTCAAGATGAGAACGAGTATCAGCAAGCTGTGGATATGATCCACTTGTATTTTGTGCTCTTTTTCTTTTTCTAATTGTATATTTCTACAACATTTTTTTTAGACTCTGGTCTTTTTTATTTCTCAAGTTCTTCTTTTTACATGTTTTATTCTTTGTATGTACTTTCTTGCACCTTTTTTTTTTAGGGGGGGGGGGGGGGGATTATGGAGGGGGGGGGGGGGTGTAGATCCTGTATTCGTATTTACACATTTTCTCCTAATTTGTGTTGCGCTGTTAATTTGCTTGGTAAATTACACCCCGCTTTCGTACGGTATTTCGCGCTGCTCCTTCTGTATGGTATTTTAAGTGAACTTCTTGTCTTCTGCACTCTCTGTTCAAGGGACCGATGAGTCTGACAGACACGAGGGAGGAGCGAAATTGCTGTTGCAGTGTTTCTGGTAAGAGCATCGCTTCAGCAGATCCATGTGAGCCGGTGAATGTTGGATGGGAGAGAAGGGGGCTGAGGAATGGTGTGTGTGTGTGTGTGTGTGTGTGTGTGCGCGCGCGCATGTGTATGTGTATCAATGTGTGTGTGTGTGTGTGTGTGTGTGTGTCTGTCTGTCTGTCTTTGTGTGTGTCTGTGTGTGAGGGGAGATGTTTTTTCTTCCAGCTGGTGCGTTCTTAGACCTTCTGTCCTACTTCACGCGACGAGCCCCCACCGTCCTCCACCCCCATCCCCCGGCATCCCTATTCCTCCCTTCCCAACCTTGCATCTGTCTATCCAAGTCTTTGTCTCTCTCTCTTTCTCTTTCTGTCTGTCTGTCTGTCTGTCTGTCTGTCTGTCTGTCTCTGTCCTACACACACACACACACACACACACACACACACACACACACACACATTCCCATCCAGTTCAGAAACAACCAATGTGCCGAGGAACGTGAAATAAGAACGAATCCACCAAATGTGTGAGAGAAGAGCCTTTCCCCCGGTCCAGTGTGTCTGCCCTTTGGAGGAAACAACAACAGCAACAACTACAACCACAACAAAATCACGGTTGTAAACTTGGTGGGGAGAGGGAATGGTGGTGGGAGGGGCAAAGAAGGGGGTGGTGGGGTACGGACGTGTTCTGAGTCCCAGTCCTTCTTCACAAAATAATGAGTAACTGGGTCAAGGTGGAACTCTCCCCTGGCGGATTTTTCTGAAAACGTTTTTTACATATATTTTTCAGCTGGTTTTCGAACATTTCAAACAGACAACCAGCCCTTAGAAAAGGGTGGGTTTTTTTAAATTAAAAAAAAAAATTTTTTTAGCTGTTGTTTGATTTTTGACTCACTTGTGTAAACAAAGTGAGTATGTTTTAACCCGGTGTTCGGTTGTCTGTGTGTGTCTGTGTGTCCGTGGTAAACTTTAAAATTGACATTTTCTCTGCAAATACTTTGTCAGTTGACACCAAATTAGGCATTAAAATAGGAAAAATTCAGTTCTTTCCAGTCATCTTGTTTAAAACAATATTTCACCTCTGGGATGGGCACAAAAAAAAGAAAAAAAAGAAGCCAAATTATATGCAAACTGCATTTACTGTTTATATATTTTGTATTCTCTAAACTTTGCACTTTGATCTGATATTCTGACCCAACAACAAGAGCAGTCATTATTATCATTTTTTGTTCAAACAGGAACTTCTTTTGCTAGGCATGGAAGTTTTATTTATTTTGCAAACGTTTTGGTGCAGATAGTAAAAAAGGGAAATTACTCTGTAATTAATGCTAGGGGACTTAATTTGCTTTAAACTGATCTTTCTCATCTTAAACATTACATTTTGAAATTATACTCAATACATAAAAAGCTTGTGTGTTTTACTCTCAGTGTACAGGGCTTTCACTATGTTCATTCGCCGAAGTGGTCTTTTTCGGAAAATACTAAAATCAATACAACGAGTGGACTTTACAGTTCTATTTGTTGAGCCCTGAAGGTCATGGGCAAAAATCAGTTGCGTACACATATTTATACACATTCAAAGCGCGTGCTCATATTCTTCGTTTTGTTTCAAGTTGTTGATCTGCCCGTTCAATCCTATATTCAATCGACAATACATGATAACATGTGATGGAAAGTTGGAGAAGGAGACCGTTAAATATTTATTCAGAGAAAGATTTGTGAACGCCTCATCACTTACTGGATTATGCCCCAAACTGCCATAAAAATATCCACAGAATCAGTCGGAATTCACAGTTAAAAATTGTAAACCGTGCGAGTTAATACCCTTGAATTGATCACGATGAAACGAAAAAATTTCCAGTCTTGACTTTTCTCAAAATGAAGTCCTTTTCACTTCTTACGACGTTTAGAAGTACTTGTACTTGGCTCTACATGTTATTAGTTTAACAAAATACTAAATTTTCATGTCAACTTTAAAACTATAAAACTAGAATGAACATCAAAGAGAAATTGAATCGACCGTGTCGTACTACATTCCCGACGGGTGTAACTAAACTTGTGCATCTATCTAGATCTAGAGAAAACGTCTGAATGTTGCAGTGTGATTGCGGCGATAGCCATGTCTCCTTTATCGCGGACTTAAAAATAATTTTTTATTGCCCTTAAAGATTTTTTGAATGCCCAAGATACACCAGAATGATATGATTTAAACAGCATTCTCACTGCGAATACCGCAATTGATTTATCGCCCTTTAAAAAAGTATGTTCAAATATTAAATTTTAGAACGTCAGTTAAGGAGCCACGATAGTGTAATGGGTAAGACAGTTTCTTCTCACCCGAACACGCGGGGTTCTTTTTTTATATAACCCGAAGCTTTATAATAACAAATACAGAACACA
>NC_134878.1:23029201-23039201 GCF_041734735.1 Babylonia areolata
TTTTTCTGGTGTGTGTGTGTGTGTGTGTGTGTGTGTGTGTGTGTGTGTGTGTGTTGTTGTTGTTGTTGTTGTTGTTGTTGTCAAACAAGGTTTTCGTGTCAAAGTGTTCAAGGGTTTGCTGCTGGTATTGTTCGAGTTGGGTGCGCAGGTGAAGTGTTTGTGGGCAACACCTGAATTGTACGGAACCTGTGTGTCTCCGAGTCCTTCCTTCCTGCAGGTCTTTGCGGTCCCTCTGGTAACAGGGCGTTCTTTTCATCGCATACAAAAGATTTTCTATTGGATGGAAATAGCGAAGAGGCAGCTGCGCCTGTGTGCTGTCTGTGTGTTTCTTCTGGAGTTTGTGTTTACATACACCTGGGAACCAGGACTGGTGATGTTGGTACATGGGTGGGGTTTGTGGGGGTTTTGTTGTTGTTTTTTTGTTTTTTTTCACGTTTATAGGTTGTGTTCTGATCATCGCACACACTCGCTAGAATATGAACACTTGCGAACACACACACACACGCGCGCGCACACACGCACACACACACACACACACACGCACACACACACACACGCACACACGCACACACAAAAAAGACACAAAAATACACGTACACACACATACACGCACGCACGCATGCGCGCGCGCACACGCACGTACACACACACACACAAACAAACAAAAAACGTACACACACTCACACGCACGCACGCGCGGGCACACACACACACACACACACACACAGAAAGAGAGAGAGAGGAGGAGGAGGAGGGGGAGAGATCGTCTCTCTCTGTGATCCAGTCTCACTCTCACTCTGTTTCCAAGTCTCTGTTTCTCTGTATGTCTATGTCTGTTTGTCCTCTCTCTCTCTCTCTCTCTCTCTCTCTCTCTCTCTCTCTCTCTCTCTCACTCGGTAAGGATTTCGATTTCACCAAGTTGCAAGCTCTGAGGCGCAGCACAATCACGTATTACTGATGTATCCTACCCCACGGCTGGTATATCTATCTATATGCCCCCCTTCTCTCTCTCTCTGTCCCTGTCTCTCTCTCTCTGTTGGTTTGTGTCCCTCTTTCTCCTCGGTCGGTACAGGCTCCCACATCTCTCTCTCTCTCTCTCTCTCTCTCTCTCTCTCTCTTTCTCTCTCTCTCTCGCCCCCCTCTCCTCTCTCTCTCTCTCTGTTGGCTTGTGCCCCTCTTTCTCCTCGGTCAGTACATGCTCCCCCATCTGTGTGTGTGTGTGTGTCTCCCCCACCTCCTCTCTCTCTCTGTCTCTCTCTCCCCCACCTCCTCTCTCTCTCCCCCCCCTCTCTCTCTCTCTGTCTCTCTCTCCCCCACCTCCTCTCTGTCTCTGTCTCCCCACCTCCTCTCTCTCCCACCTCCTCTCTCTCTCTGTCTCTCTCTCCCCCACCTCCTCTCTCTCTCTCTCCCACCTCCTATCTCTCTCTGTCTCTCTCTCCCCACCTCCTCTCTCTCTCTGTCCCACCTCCTCTCTCTCTGTCTCTCTCTTCCCCACCTCCTCTCTGTCTCTCTCTCCCCACCTCCTCTCTCTCTCTCCCACCTCCTCTCTCTCTGTCTCTCTGTCCCCCACCTCCTCTCTCTCTCTGTCCCACCTCCTCTCTCTCTCTGTCTGTCTTCCCCACCTCCTCTCTGTCTCTCTCTCCCCACCTCCTCTCTCTCTCTCCCACCTCCTCTCTCTCTGTCTCTCTGTCCCCCACCTCCTCTCTCTCTCTGTCCCACCTCCTCTCTCTCTCTGTCTGTCTTCCCCACCTCCTCTCTGTCTCTCTCTCCCCACCTCCTCTCTCTCTCTCTCCCACCTCCTCTCTCTCTCTGTCTCTCTCCCCCCCCCCTCCTCTCTATCTCTCTCCCACCTCCTCTCTCTCTCTGTCTCTCTCTCCCCCACCTCCTCTCTCTCTCTCCCCCTCTCTCTCCCCACCCCCCCCCTCTCTCTCTCTCCATTTCCGCATCCTTCCCTCCCTCGTCCTCCTCAGCAGCCCGAGCTGGCCACCTGCATGTTCCGTCGGTGTGAATGACAGCGATACATGCGTGGGTTATGCCCCTTATCAGTGCCCGGATCGCCGTCTGCGCTCCTCAAGGTGACATAAAAGTGGTCATAAGTTGCCATCCAGATTGTTATCAGGAACCACAGCTCTGTCCCCTGCGGCTGTCGTTTGCTTTTTATGGTTGTGGCGTTGTAGTGGTGGTTTATTTATTGCTGGGGTGTGGGGGTGGGGGCCGAGGTGTGTGTGTGTGTGTGGAGGGGGGGGTGGAGGAGTTGCTCCGCGGAAGCCGGTAAATGTTTTTTTGAAAAGGTGTTGAGTTGTTGTTGGGTTTTTTTGTTGTTTTTTTTATGGCTATGAATGTTGCTGAGGTGATTATGTTGTAGGTACTCTGGGCATTTGTCGGAGAAACTGCAGTGCCGTGGCGGAAATAGTACTGTGCTGGTTGTGGTTGTTGGTGTTGGTGTACTGGGTATTACTACATGTAGTATCGTCGTATTCATCAGTGTTGTTGTTGTTGCTGTTTTATTCAGTCGATCGTGTTGGTATATCTGGTTCATTATTGCGCGCGCGCGCGCGCGCACACACACACACACACACACACACACACACACATTCACTCACTCACTCACTCACACACACACACACTCACTCACTCACACACACACACACACACACACACACACACTCACTCACTCACTCACTCACTCACTCACACACACACACACACACACACACACACACACACACACTCACTCACTCACTCACACACACACACTCACTCACTCACTCACTCACTCACTCACTCACTCACTCACACACACACACACACACACACACACACACACACACACACACACACACACACACACACACACACATTCTTTCAGATCGGTCCCAGACGTGTTCACTGGTTCAGCGCCGTGACCTAGCAGACCGAGATCCCATCCATGAAACTCGACGCCCGGACAGATTTCGCTTTATTTGCCTTCCCGTGTGTGGCCGCGGAATGTGCGTTGTTCCACTTCCCACCTGGGAAACATCACCTTTGATTTGCCCACAGTCGTCACTGTCGCCCAGGTTGATAACAGGGTGTTGGTGGCTAGAAATCAGTCTGAAAGAGTGTATGGTGGAAAGATTTACGATGCCCGGAGAGAAAAAGAAACACAGACACAGACACACACAGACACACACACACACACACACACACACACACACACACACACACACACACACACAGGGTGAGATTTTGCTGAGAAGAATTATGAGGCTCGGAGAAAGAGGATGGAGGTCGAGAGAGAGAGAGAGAGGAGAGAGAGAGAGAGATTTGTGTTTAGGAGACAAAGATAGGGAACAGAAGATGAACGGTGGGAGAAAGAGAATCGAGCGATAAAGTATTTGAGAAAGCCACGGTCCTATGTAAATGAGTGGTGGTGGTTGTGATTGTGTGTGACCCAGTCGGCCACTCACGTCTGTGTCAGAGTTTGTTTGTTTTTTGGTTGGTTTGTTTTTTTGTTTGGAAAAAAAAGGTTTTAATCGATGCCACGTCAGGTAAAAAAAAAAAAAAAGATATAAAAAGAAGATTGGAAAAGAAAGCGCATAAACACACTCCATGCCCCCGTCAATATTTCTTTACCAGAAGATGAAGGAAATAGGCCAGACAAACAGAAATATAATCATGTAATGTTTTATTCCTTTCTTTTTTTTTGCCAAAAAATACGCGATAAAGAGGAATAAACAGAAAGAAATGCCAACAGGCAAATCACTGGAGGCAAACAAGAACTACCCAAGAAAACCATTCAGTTATCAAAATTCTAATGGATGATTAATAAGCGACATAACCTATGCAAAAACATGAGTTTATATGGGAAAAAGACGACACACTGTTCACAAAAATATACGTTTCCAGAAAAAAAAAAATTTGGATTCCTTTGTGAGTCAATACAAAACAGAAAGAGGACGTTTTTTGTGTTGTTTTTTTTTCATACATGGAGATCATGACGAGTACACATTACATGCGCACACATAAGATTATGTACCTCAACAACATAATACACTTCATTTTGATGTTTGTTACTATTACTTCCTTTGGAGACCTTTTGTATGGACAATTCAAAATCGCTAATAACATTTCGATTAACTGATCACAACAATCATATTCATGTTTTTGTTTTTGTTTTTAAACTGTCTCAGAGGTTTTCATCCACTGCATCGTTCAGTCTTTCCAGGGCGATTCTGCTTGTTATTTTTCCTGGAACTGATGATGATGCCCATGAATTCTTACATTCCAGTATGTTTGCATGGAATTACCCCCCGTGGTGATGTTGGGGCTCCAGGTATAAATGGTATCCCCATCTTCTTGAAATACACGTGCTGGAAATTTCTTCTTTATCGCTCTCTTTGAATGTGGATTTTCCTTTTTTTTATTTTTTCTTTCTCTTTCTTTCTCCCGTCAGTCCCTTTCTTATTTTCTGCCATACTGGTTCATTCGCCTTTTTTTCTGGAAAGCCTTGAGTATTGTTGGTCTTTTTCTGAACTTGATAACTGGGCACTTTTGCTGTGGGGATTTTTTTGTGCCTGGTACGTATGGGGTGTCCGTTGGCAAGTTTTGGTTTTGTATGCCTGTTATCATGTATATAATCGTGTTTGTTAAGTATCATTATGTTATGTTCGGGTTAGGTTTATTATTCACCTGAAGAAAAATTAACGGAATTATCAACGTCAGAGGTATGTCTATGGTTTACGTGCATGAATATGACCGCACTTGTGTCTGATTTTCTTTTACAGTAGTTTTTTCAGGTTTCACAGGACTGGCAGTTACAGTTTTCAGTCTTGGTATATCCCATTGTGGTGGGCTGGTATATAAACAGCGAAACAAATAGCCCGGCTTTGAGATCTGACGTTGCAGTCTTCTTTCCATTCTTCTGGTGGTATTTTCTTTGTGTACCTGTATTGCCCTACCGAAGTGACAGGAGCATATCTGTGGACGTGTCTAGTCCAGACAGTATTGCTTTTCCATGAGTTCCCTCACGTCTGCGGTCCTCCCATTGTGGACGTTGTCTGTGTTTTGGATCTCTTGTTTGCATTGCAGGGCGCGGGCGGCGTAAAGTTGATTCACTGATGGAATGGGGACTGGTGTTTTTGCCCTGTGTCTTGGTGGTTCTTCGGGACAAGGCTCGTAGTGTATTCTCCTTCCCTATCTTTTGGAATTGTCTGTATGGGTGTTGATAATTGCCAGTCATGTCGTTTCGTGTAGCTGTTTTGTGTCCGTCTTTCCCGCTGTCTTTTCTGGCTTCTTTCGGAAAAGGAAAATTGTTCGTGTTTTTTTTTTTCGTCTGTTGCGATGTGCAGTTTTTGTATTTGGCGTGCTCGTTCTCTGTTTTTTTTTGGTTTTTTCTGTGTTAATATTATCCTTTCATTTTGTTTCGTGAGTGCTGCCATTGAATGTCTCCATCGCTCGTGTTCGGCTAACGTTCACACAGCTTGTCTACTTCTTTTCCTTTGTTGTACGTAATGTGTCCATGATGCTGGTCCTCCCCCCCCTCCCCCATTCCCAGCCCCCTCCCACTAAATGTATGAATGTACGTCTTTTGCAAACAGGCCGGTGGCCTTGCAATAAAATGTTTTTTCTGAGTTCTGAATTCTTTTATTTGTCGTTCTCAGAGTATCAATGACTGTCCATTCTCGTACACCGGGGCGGTTTCTTTCAGACTACCTCGCACGTGATTAACCAGTTTCCTTCGCACATTACCGTTTCCATGAAGGTGTCTGTATATCCGTGTTTTCGTGTTCCAACGGTCCCTGCAGACCTAGATGATTGGGGTTTGTTGTTATGACTTCAAAGCTGGTTGCTGTCTACCTTGTCTTTGAGAAGATACGGTCTTCAATTATTAACAACGCTGTCTGAGATACCAGATGTAAGCTTTAACAGATAGGGGAGATAAGGGTGGGAGGGGGGGGATGAGGGTTGGCGGGAATGGGGAAGAGAGAGAGAGGCAGAGAGGTAGAGAGGCAGAAACATTTGGTGTTAACATTGTAATCTTGGACAGGGGTGAGAAGAAGATTGTACAGTCAGACGAGTGCAGCCCACACTGTACACACACTTTCATAAGATAAGGAATGTGTGTGTGTGTGTGTGTGTGTGTGCGCGGTTGCGTGAACAGAAAAAGAGTGAGTGTATGAGAGTGTGTGAGCGATGCAAGTGCGTGCGTGCGCTTGCAGACATGAGAGAGAGAGAGAGAGGGCTGGGGAGACTAAGATTCACAGACAGACCGACATGAAAGCTGATGATCGGAGAGGGGGCTGAAAGGAAGTGACAGGGAAGCAGGGGTCCTCATTAGATCCATTTTGCCGCGCAGAGTTGTGCGGTGTCAAGTGACGTGGTTTGCATACTGACACCCCCACTCCTCACTCCCCTCCCTCACCCCCACACTGCCATGTCTCACGTGCTTGCCGTCAGACAGTGATTTAGGTTTGTTGCGGAATTTATACCACACCCTCTTTCTCTATCTGCTCAGTTTCTGTCTCTATGTCTGCCTGTGCGACTCTCTCTCTCTCTCTCTGTCTGTGTGTGTGTGTGTGTGTGTGTAATATATGCATTTATTGTTATTTTTTCTTTGCCAGCATATACACAACGTGAGAGCGCGCATAATTATATGTGTCAAATAAATCCCCCGTTTGGCTCACGTGTGAGCTTACACAAGGCGTGAGTCAATATAAAAACCCTGTGTTGCCCGCGTATCTGTGTGTATGTACGTACATATGAATGCATGTATGTTTATGTGTTCGTGGTAAACTTTAACGAATTCGTTTTCTCTGGATAACCTTTTCACGTGGTCTTCAGCCTAACTGGAACTCCGACTAGGTAGCATCGTCATTATCTATATCATCATCCATCATCTTTAAAAATAAATAAATAAAATAAATAATAATAATAATAATAATAATGAGGAAAAACAGGAACGCCCCAAATCATGTGGAAGCTCTCTTTGTGACCTCTGTGTTTGAATTCACCCCCACTGCACACGTGTAGTGAGTTCATGTTGGGTACTGCTGTAAGAGACGCAGTGGCTGAACCAGATGGGCATTGGGACTTATGATCAAGTATTCACCAGTAATCCAGATTCGATCAGGCCCCGTTTCGGCATGGCGTTGTGTCCATGGGAGAGGCACTTTACATCGATATTTCTCTGCCCACCCAGGTATGAATGGGTACCTGAACTTCGGCATGGGGATGTCAATGTGGCGGAGGGAGAGGACTGGGGGTTCCGCCTTTCCACGCCAAGCTCTGGACACAGTGGGTATGAGTTCACCTCCCTCTCATGCCAAGCTCTAGACACAGTGGGTATGAATTCACTGCCTTCCCATGCCAAGCTCTAGACACAGTGGGTATGAGTTCACTGCCTTCCCATGCCAAGCTCTAGACACAGTGGGTATGAGTTCACTGCCTTCCCATGCCAAGCTCTAGACATAGTGGGTATGAGTTCACTGCCTTCCCATGCCAAGCTCTAGACACAGTGGGTATGAGTTCACCTCCCTCCCATGCCAAGCTCTAGACACAGTGGGTATGAGTTCACCTCCCTCCCATGCCAAGCTCTGGACACAGTGGGTATGAGTTCACCTCCCTCCCATGCCAAGCTCTAGACACAGTGGGTGTTAATTCACTGCCTTCCCATGCCTAGCTCTAGACACAGTGGGTATGAGTTCACCTGAATCCCATACCATGCTCCAGACATAGTGGGTATGAATTCACTGCCTTCCCATGCCGAGCTCTAGACATAGTGGGTATGAGTTCACTGCCTTCCCATGCCAAGTTCTAGACATAGTGGTTATAAATTCACTGCATTCCCATGCCAAGCTCTAGACACAGTGGGTATGAGTTCACTGCCCCGATGGCCGTAAAAGGCTGTGGAATCTTTATCCTTTTTCTGTCTTTGGGGGGACATTGATGGAGGAAGGTGGCAGAATGGTAAAGACGCTCAGCTGCCAATACACAGAGTCTGTTAGGGTGTGGGTTCAATCCTGGTCTCGCCCTTTCTCCCAAGTTTGACTGGAAAATCAAACAGCCTCTAGTCTTTCGGATGAGACGATAAACCGAGGTACCGTGTGCTGCACGCACTTGGCGCACTGAGAAAGAAGCCATGGCAAGGAGAGTGTTGTCCTCTGGCAAAATTATGTCAAAAGAAATCCACTCTGATAGGTACACAAATATATAAGCATGCACTCAAGGCCTGACAAGCGTGTTGGGTTATGCTGCTGTCAGGCATCTGCTTAGCAGATGTGGCGTAGCGTACATGGATTTATCCGAACGCAGTGACACCTCCTTGAGAAACTGAAACTGATACTGGAGGAACGTTGTGTTGGTTTCCAACCCAGGAGAGGAGCTCACTCAGTCTGTGTTAAGCGATTATTGTAGTCAGCGGGGGCTCAGCAAGGCGCAGTCCTGAACAACAGCAGGCACTGATGTACACCACCGAAATGATTCAGCACGGCGGTGCAGGGTCTTCTCTGGTGTGTTGCTTCACGGCATGCGAACATTAATAGTTTGATGGGAATTGCAACAGAACGAGAACTAGTCGCGATGCAGCTGTGTATGGGGGGTGAGAGGGGGGGGGGGCTATGTGATCAGAGGGGCGGGGAACAATGCAAAAGTCAAGTCAACTTACTATCTGCTGAGAGGAACTCACATGTTGTCTTGTTGCTCATGTTCACAATGCAAACGTAAGACATGCATTTTTTTTTTTAATATATGTGTATGAATAGTCAAAAGACCACATAAAATTATAATTATATCACAGTTTGCATGAACATTTCTGTGAACACTGTATGTATTAAGAACACTTAACATTACAAACTCTTAAGAGATGAAAAAACATAATAGGCGCACACGCGCGCGCGCTCGCGCGCGCGCCCACACACACACACTCACACACACACACACACACACACACACACACACACACAAACTAACAGGCACGCACGCACGCATGCACACACAAACACGCGCCCTCAAACACGTGCACATAGTCACATACACATCTACGCGCGCGCGCGCACACACACACACACACACACACACACACACACAGACAAAGACAGACACACACACAGAGAAATGTAAATATTCCAACAGTTGTAAAGTTCAAAGAGTCTGTTGCAGTATCTCCTTGGGCGAAGTTCCCAAAGTTTCAGACCAAAGTTAACCATCAGAGGACCAAGAGGGGGCTGCAGCTGGAGGCAGCGTCTGAATGTGATCGATGATGTAACAGCTGGAAAATTTACGTCCCCGCCCATTACCCTCTTTGTCTATTGATCTTTCGCATTCCTGCTCCCTTCGTGTTCCTTCCTTCCCTGCGTGTTTCTTCCTCCCCTGCGGCTTGAGGTTTGGGTCCACACAACAAGAGCTGAGTTCGAGACATTTTCTCCGTGAGGAGTTCGCACTGGGAGAAGTCTTTTTGTCTCTCTCTGGTTTTGCCCTGTCGTGTTTCACCGTGTCTGTCTTTCGGTCCCTCTCTTCTTTCTGTCTGTCTGTGTCTGTCTCTCTGTCTGTCTCTCTGTCTGTCTGTCTCTCTTTCCCATTCTCTCTGTCTCTGTCTCTGTCTCTGTCTCTCTCATGCATGACCGTGCGAGTCATGGTAGGATCAACCACCGAAAACGACGCATGCCATCATCATTATTATGATTATTATTGTGATGATGATTATTATTATTATCATTGTTATCATCGTCATCATAATCATCGCCATCATCACCATCATCATTATCATCATCACCATCATCATCATATTATCATCATTAGTAGTAGTAGTAGCAGTGTAGTAGTAGTATTGTCGTTGTTGTTATCATAATTATTGGTATAATCATTATTATCATCACTCGTCATCAACGCCGTTGTTATTGATAAAGCAATTGCTATTGTTCGAGACGCCGTCATGTTATTGCAGCTGTTCATTGTGGACACATGCAGAGATTTTTTTTTTTCTCACTGTGTTTACCTTACCTGCATATCAGATCAGACGGCA
>NC_134878.1:23044201-23059201 GCF_041734735.1 Babylonia areolata
TCTCTAAGCTTTACTTGGGAGAGGAGGAGGAGAAGAAGAAGAAGAAGAAGAAGAAGAAGAAGAAGAAGAAGAAGAAGAAGAAGAAGAAGAAGAAGAAGAAGAAGGAGGAGGAGGAGGAGGAGGATAAGGAGGAGGAGGACGAGGAGGAGGATACTTCACATCACTAAGTTTCACTTTGGGTGAGAAGAAGTAGGAGGAGGAGAAGAAGGAGGAGGTGAGGAAAAGAAGAGAAGACTTTATGTCACTAAGTTTTCGCTTGAATGAGGAGGAGGAGGAGGAGTAATAGGAGTACCTTTAGATGGAGAGAAGGAGGAGAAAGAGGAGGAGGAGAAGAAAAAGAAGAAGATTGAGGAGGAGGAGTGGAAAGAACAAGAAGCGAGCAAACGCTTGTTTGACCAGCCCACCTTTGTTTCCACACATCCACACTCCCGTCTGAAAGACCGTCGTCCTGTTTCTATCACAATATCATCCCGACATCTGAGGACGTGCCTCTGACAGTGTGCTGACAAAACGACTGTTTGCCCACCCTTTTGTGGCCGGGTATTTGAGGTGGGGCCCACCTCAAACAAGCCTGTGTCGTCCATGTACCCGCTCCCTATTGCCTCATGGAGATACCCGGGTGTCTAGCAGTAGCATTCAACCCAGACGTCAAAGAAACACACACATGTTTTCATGTCCCGACTGTGGCCGCAACAAAAGCCACTTACTCAGAAAATGTCGCATGTACGTATTTGGGAGAGGGTATTCATAGTTATGAAGACACACACACACCCTTAATTTAATTTCGTGCTTATTATTGTTTAAAATGTTGCGGAAGAAGTTATGAACTAGACGTCGAGGTGTTGGTTTTGTTTCTTGAGGCAAGGGGGCACGGGAGTTCAAACATGGCATAATTATGTTGTGGTGTGGACAGTCCTGCTTCGGCAACTAATCTGGGATGGAATGTATATGTGGAGAGGGTGGAGCAAGCGAGCATGAGAGAACGATTCAAGGGAAATGAAATTCATTTTCTGAGGGTGATACAGTATCGAAGTTGTTGTGTTTTTTTCATCGAGCACTCGAAAGACAGAAAAATTAATGAGTAAAAAAACACACAAAAAAGGAAATAAATCATCATATCGAAATATCGTAATATACAATATAAGTGATGGATTCACGAATAGATATTTGCTGCACTGCATAGATACAGCCAAGGGGATTAAGAGAAAGATGGGAAGTTATGCACACAAAGATACGCTTTTTTACTTATTCAATGAAACAAAGTAAAACACAAAAAGGCAAATAAGTTTTAACATTGAAGAGAGAGGGGAGAGGAGGCATGAGGCTTTCACAAAGAGAGAAAGAGAGAGTGCGGGGTGGAGAGAGAGGGAGACGAGGGGTGGAGAGAGAGGGAGATGAGGGGTGGAGAGAGAGGGAGACGAGGGGTGGGAGTGGGAGAACAGAAGGGGAGAGGGAGATACAGGGAAAAAGAAACGAAATGAAATTTCATTAACCAGGGTAATGAGACAAGTACTGGAACGCGGTTTTCCCCACCCACCCCTGGGGCAGAAAAGACAAGGGGAGAGAGAGACAGAGACAGAGAGACTGAGACAGAGAGAGACAGAGAGACTGAGACAGAGAGAGAAAGAGAGACTGAGAGACTGAGACAGAGACAGAGAGAGAAAGAGCTTCACCAAAGCACACCCATGACAGATTTTCAATAATGATGTTTTCCGATTTCTACACACATAGCATTTCCAGACAAGAAAAAAAAATTAATGCGATGTACAAGGATTACATTTTGTTTCATGTTCTTAGAAGCTACGCTAGCGTTCTCCGAGTTGTCTGCCTTCCGTCGCTACAGATTCTCATTGTGATGATTTTAGATTCTTATTTCCTCCCGTCTTCCATTTCATAATCTTCAGCGCTTATTTTCTTGTGCAATCTTTGGTGGGAAACGGTAGCCTCATGCATTTCTCTCTGTACATTTTCCTTTTCATCCTTATGTATTTGCTAACATAATGAGATTGGTTCAATTTACGATTTAAAAAAATCCATTAGATAACTTCTTTGAGTTGCTGGCAACTAAGGGTCGTGGTTACAATGGTTATTTCACTGAATGATTCGTTCTGTACATTAACTCTCTCCATACGAACGGCGAAAGAGACGACGTTAACAGCGTTTCACCCCAATTACCACCATCAAAATATCGCAAGCGGAAGGCTTTTATACTGAAGAGGTGAATGTTGACAAAGAATACCACAATTCTGACGACAGAAGCTAAAGGTTGGGTCATTGAGACACCCACTGGACATCCGAGGGGTCTGTGTAGAGGAGAAGAGAGGGCTGGCCGTACTGAGTGAGTTAAAAAGAAAACGGGCGCGGAATAAACGGGGTGAGTGAGTGAGTGGTTCGATCCAAGGGTGTGTATGTGACTGTCCTTTTCAGCGTACACGACACGACAAAGGACAAAGGCGTGACGTTTGTTCCATTGATTTACAACTGTTTTCATAATCTGATGGCAGACATTGTCATCTTCTGTTAAAAAGCCTGAGGGAGTTTGCAAACGAACATGCACTTTTTCAAGAAGCAACCCTGTTCGTGTTATACCAAGGTGAAGCCATAATATCCTTTTTTTTCAGTGACAATTCATCCAGATCTACGCAAATATGTCGTTCAGATTGCCCATGTACATAATAGCACAGTATTTTCTGCACCATTAATAATTCAACAGGATGTTATCCCAGAAATGAAAAAAATCCATTGTGTGATCCAGAAATATTAGTTTTATGATGAAAGGTGTTTGAAAGCGACCGTCCCCCGCGGATTTTAACAGTTAGATTTTATTCTCTTTGTAACCGTTCTAGAACTGTTCTCTGAGAGAATGCAACATGGCTATTCATTCTTTTGCAGTAATACATTAAGTGTCTTTCTTTCTTTCTTTTTTTTGTGGTACATATATATATATATATATATATATATATATATATATATATATATGTATATATATACATATATATATATATATATATGTGTGTGTGTGTGTGTGTGTGTGTATATATATATATATATATATATATATTGCATTATTGTATTCTGTTACTCTTTTTTTGTCACAACAGATTACTCTGTGTCAAACTCGGGCTGGTCTTCCAAAGAAGAGCGCCTCGCTACACTGAGAGTACCACCCCTTTTTTTTTTGTAGTATTTTCTGTCTGCAATTTCATTTGTTTTCCTATCGAAGTGGATTTTTCTGCAGAATTTTGCCAGGGACAACCCTTTTGTTGCCGTGGGTTCTTTTACGTGAGCTAAGTGCATGCTGCACAGCGGACCTCGGTTTATCATT
The DNA here is from genome assembly GCF_041734735.1 of Babylonia areolata. Taxonomy (NCBI): domain Eukaryota; kingdom Metazoa; phylum Mollusca; class Gastropoda; order Neogastropoda; family Buccinidae; genus Babylonia; species Babylonia areolata. The sequence continues at coordinate 23,047,527 of NC_134878.1, forward strand.
TCATTCGAATGACTAGCGTCCAGACCACCCCTCAAGGTCTAGTGGAGGCGGGGAAATACTGGCGACTACGGGATTCGAACCAGTGCGCTCATGTTTTCTCGCCGCTTCCAAACAACGCATTGTAGTGCTGGCGTAGGTGAGTACGTTTTGTGTTTGAGAACACTCAGGTGATTATGAATTAATCCATTCTAGGACAGTTGAATGTTTGGTTAATGACACTTAGGTTTTGGAAGACATTGTTTAAGAATTTTAAATTGACACACAGAACAGACGCAGGGAGAAATAACCCAAAGCACAAAGAAAGGTGCCGTGCACCAGTGTTTTGCGAGAGAAAAAGCGGAACATCAATGTATGTTGTAAAGAGGGGTGGAGCGGAGGGGCGGGGGTTCTTAACATCGACATCTACCTCATGGGATATAGTGACAGAGATAGCCACCTCACGACACCTACCTCATGGGATATAGTGACAGAGATAGCCACCTCACGACACCTGCCTCATGGTGTATAGTGACAGAGATAGCCACCTCACGACACCTACCTCATGGGATATAGTGACAGAGATAGCCACCTCACGACATCTACCTCATGGGATATAGTGACAGAGATAGCCACCTCACGACACCTACCTCATGGGATACAGTGACAGAGATAGCCATCTCACAACTCCTATCTCATGGTGTATAGTGACAGAGATAGCCACCTCACGACACCTACCTCATGGTGTATAGTCACAGAGATAGCTATCTCACGACACCTGCCTCATGGTATATAGTGACAGAGATAGCTATCTCACGACACCTGCCTCATGGTATATAGTGACAGAGATAGCTATCTCACGACACCTACCTCATGGTATATAGTGACAGAGATAGCTATCTCACGACACCTGCCTCTTGGGATGTAGTGACAGAGATAGCCATCTCACGACACCTGCCTCATGGGATATAGTGACAGAGATAGCCACCTCACGACACCTGCCTCATGGGATATAGTGACAGAGATAGCTATCTCACGACACCTGCCTCATGGGATGTAGTGACAGAGATAGCCATCTCACGACACCTGCCTCATGGGATGTAGTGACAGAGATAGCCATCTCACGACACCTGCCTCATGGGATATAGTGACAGAGATAGCCATCTCACGACACCTACCTCATGGTATATAGTGACAGAGATAGCCATCTCACGACACCTGCCTCATGGGATGTAGTGACAGAGATAGCCATCTCACGACACCTGCCTCATGGGATGTAGTGACAGAGATAGCCACCTCACGACACCTACCTCATGGGATATAGTGACAGAGATAGCCATCTCACGACACCTGCCTCATGGGATATAGTGACAGAGATAGCCATCTCACGACACCTGCCTCATGGGATGTAGTGACAAAGATAGCCACCTCACGACACCTGCCTCATGAAATGTAGTGACAGAGATAGCCATCTCACAACACCTACCTCATGGGATATAGTGACAGAGATAGCCACCTCACGACACCTACCTCATGGGATACAGTGACAGAGAGCCATCTCACAACACCTACCTCATGGGATATAGTGACAGAGATAGCTATCTCACAACACCTCCCTCATGGTATATAGTGACAGAGATAGCCATCTCACGACAGAAGCGAAGGGGACTTATCTCACAGTACACTTTTCTTCTCTTTTTTTTCATTAACAATAAATGTTTTATTGAGGGTAAACTGGATAAGTTGAAAGCTTCTTTACACCATGCCCTCACACACACACACACACACACACACACACACACACACACACACACACACACACATACGCACCAGCTTACACACGCATGCATACACGGGCTAATATACACTAATAATGACTCCACGAGAACAAGAACATGGGCAGATGGGCAGCCAGAATACTAGTGGTTTGTGTATATGCGTGTGTGCTGTTTGTTGTTGTTGTTATTGTTTTGTTGTTGTTGTTTTTTTGGAGGAGGGTGGTGGGGATGGAGGGTCTTTTTTGTGTGTGCATCCAGTGCATCGAACTGACGACCTTCAGAATGCGAGCTCGGTGCTCCGCCTACCATCTGAACTGTTCAGGCACCCAAAGAAATACAGGAAGACATAACAGCGATATGCTATATTTCAAATAGAGAGAAGGGGTAAAAAAGCAACATTTATTGCAGAGAGAGAGAGAGAGAGGTTTTCCCACGACAGAAGAAGGGAGGGCCAGCAAAACACGTTCCAACATTCGACTTGCATATCTCTCTTCAACCTACTCCTTCCACTACTGCCTTTCGTTCGAGAAGTTCGGCCATGTTTGATGACGTCTCCGCCCGCCAAAATTCGCTACGCGAGCAGCGAGTCACGTATCGGTCGGACAGAACGACAAGAGGAAAACCGGCAGCAGGCCCATTGAAATGCAGCTTCACACGGCCTGGCCCTTTCCCCTTGCTTTTCCAATTGACAGCAATGGAATGGGGGCTGTCGGGGCGCTTTCAGACTCATTTCACGGCTGTTTGGCTTTGATGTTAGATCCCCGGAAAATGAACGCAACTGCGTGGAAGGTTTTCTTTTCTGTTTTGCTTGTGTGGTTTATCGTTGCTGTTGCTGTTTTTTGCTGTCCTTTTCTGTTGTTGTTATTTTTTTAAAGCAGGATTAAGAGAGAAGCGTGGTGGTTCTGATTTTGAACACTGTGGTGGGGAATGGTTGGTAGAGATTTGTTCAAGAACACAGTTTGGTTGTGGTGACATGTTTAGTATGATGTTGGAAACTTTGATGAAGGGTATTTTTAATCACCATGTTGCCTTAGGCGTTTGGTAGGAAATCTTATAACGATTATTCGCGTCTATGGGTTGTTCTGGCGGGATCAAATTCATTGGTCAGTTTTAGTCAGTTTTCTTGGACGTGTATGTCTGTATGCATCAACCGCATCTCATCACATACGTAAATGTGCACTCGCGGGTTCGCTTGCGTCCGTATTCTCGGGAGACGGTGGAAGAGAGTTCCAGTCGTGTAACCAAGGTTTTTACTATAATTTTGGATACAGCTTTTCTTTTCTTTTTCTTTGATGCATATTGCGTAACGTTTTGTCGCTAGCTCAGCCATTCACCGGCGATTTGTGATACGATCAACATGTGGCCGTCACCCGGCTAAAAATAAGACAAGCGCAAAATTCTCTTTCTTTTTCAACGATCAAATGGAGATAAAGACAAACATATGGCATGTCCCCAGATTTGTCAAATAATGCCCTCGAAAAAAAAGGAATATTAGTCTTGCAGTTGGTGCAATGCAGGTTTTGTGTGATACATAATATATAACATACTGTTTTGTATTTAGTTTGCTTTCACCACCATTTTCTTGCCTGTTCTTTGCAGTTCCATGACACTAAGTTGGATATTGTCTTGGAATCTTGCATTGTTCAAGTAAAAACAGTGATGGATGCAGTTGTCTGAACTCGCTTTAATTCTCAGACGACAGTCACTGTCATCATCACTACAAGCAGCAAGGCCGGACTGGACTGGATTGGTTCTGAACATTCACAGAAAGCATTCAAGTCCAGAGAAAAGAGCGCTTGAATGTCTTGACTGTATAATCTTCATACCCAGAAAGGATTAAAAGGGAGGAAAATGACAAATTAAACAGTTAAAAATTAGCATTCTGCTGTGTATCGAATCGTGAATCGCCTTGGAATAGCATTTGAAGACACGGACAGGCGTCGGTCCGACTGAATCATGGGCGGTTTCCTGTTCCGCTATACAGAAGTTGAAGCAGTGCCCGTGTGGGAACCTTTTGATCCGGATGTGGTTTTAATGACACGAAGGCACTAAATCGTCACTTCGGGTCTCTGTCTCTGTACTGTCTCTGTCTGTCTGTCTGTCTCTCTCTCGATGTTTATTGTGGTATGGCGTGTAATGGTTTGGCGTGTGGTTGTGTGTGTGTGTGTGTGTGTGTGTGTGTGTGTGTGTTGTACATGTGCACATACGTGTAGAAGCACAATTTCTCTCTCTCTCTGTCTCTGTCTCTCTCTCTCTCTCTCTCTCTCTCTCTCTCTTCAGTCCTTTTTTCCTTTCTCCTCCCACCTTTCCTTCCAATTCCCCCCACCCTACCCAACACACACACACCTTATCCCCTTCCCTCCTCTCCCTCACTCCCTTCCCATCAAACAGTCGAACTTTTCATTCAGCCCAAAACTACAGGACGGAAAAATCTGAATGGTATTGTGGAGGTGGCCAGCAGACTGGCGGGACCAGTTCAATGCATGACTCACGGGCCCCGTTCAGCAGCGAAGACAGAAGAAGTGTGAAGGGCGGAGAGAAGGGAGGCAGGTACGGGTGTGCAAGGAATGCAAACACCCGGACACCTTAACCCCCCACTGTACAAACCGTGCCTTGTCGTGAAGAAAGCACGCTAACCCCCCACTCCCACTTCCCCCCCTTCCCCACGTTCCATAACTCACTTTCTTTCAACCCCCAACCCCCATTTCACTTGTGTTTAACTTTCCCTTTCTGTCGTTTGTCCCCGCCTCAACTCTTCTTTCACGTTGCCTCTCCGATCGTAACACTTTGAACCGAGGCCAAGCGTCGTGTCGTTGGTCTTTTTCCATCGCGCAATACAACATACCCATAAGAACTGCCATCGTCAGCAAAATGCTTTTTCTTTTTAATGGACATTTAAATTCATTCGGTGTCATGTCACGTCCAGTGTTTTCGTAACGAAATTGAATGGCCAGAACGTTCTTTGTGTCACTGTATGTCAACTTCTTTTTTACACGAAGATAATAAATTGACATGGATGTTCTTGGTGTCAGAATATGTCAGACATTTTCACACGAAGACAGATGTAGAATGCAAGTTTGCGCAAGAACCAAAGAGCCAACAATGTTGATGGAAAGCTTAGTGGCAAGGACCTGGAAGTGATGTCATGTTCAGCTTCCGAGGAAGAAGACAGTGGGTTGGCACTCATGGGTGGGCAAATACAAAATCAAACAGATCAACGAGGCTATGAAAAATGTTTCTGCAACATTGCTCCAGGCAGTGATACACAATGAGCAACTTTCTCCAGCTAAGTAGGGGTAAATTTATCTCCTAATTTTTAAAACAACAACGTCGAGGAGAGAGAGAGCGCTACTGCTCTCCTGCGGACACTTCACTGGTTGTCTGTTCAAGCCAGAATTGAATATAAGGTTGCCTGCCTATGCTTTCAGTGCCTGAATTATGATACGACACCCTCATATCTTTCTGAGCTTATTAACCCGTACTTGCCAAACAGAAGATTGATATCTCTTGATTCCTCCCAGCTAACTGTTCCCCGATACTTCCTTAACTCCTGTGGAAAGAGGTCATTTTCCGTCTTCGGCCCAACAACTTGGAATTCTCTATTGCTCTCAGACAAACAACGCATCTATCTACCTTCAAAGCAAATCTTAAAACTTATCTCTTTAAAAAAAATTACCATAACTCAAGTAGTGTTGTTGTCCCAGGCCCATGGCAATGTGTGTGTGTGTGTTAGAGAGTAGAGAGAATGGAGATGGGTAGATGGATGGTGGTGGTGTGGTTCGAAAGGGAGAATGACCCGATTTTTACCCCTTTTACCTTTTCTACCCAAAATTTTATTTTACAATTTTTACAAAATCTGTGACATGCAGATTACAATTATGTTCCTTTTTACATGTAAGTATTTTAAGTGAAAATTGCTGTCATCTCAGCCGTTTAATCATGTGTGTGTCTGTGCGTTTGTGTTAGTGTGAGTGTGGGAGTGTAACAGTTGTATTGATAGTATGTTACTTTGTGAGTTTTATGCATTGTGTTTTTATAATATTAATGATTCTGTTTTATGTTTCTGCTACTTTTTATATCCTTTCTTGTTTCACTTTAGGTACTGGATTGTAAAGCGCTTAGAGCTTGCTTATGCAAGACAGACAGATTTAAAGATAAATAGATATAACAAGTGAGAACGTTTATACCGAATAATCGGTAGCTTGACTCTACAAACATGCAATAAAGTACAGATCTGGACTGCAACAGAAACGAGGCCAGAAGATTGGCGTATCCAGCGACCGTGATCAGTGAATTCACACATTCATGGAAGTCTCTGTGAACGAGATTCCACTCAGCTGAGAACATTACTGACTCAAACGATGGATTTTTACTTTTAATCATGTTATGTGATACTCTTTCGAACGTGTCCCACATGGTGCTTGGCTCGTGCCGCAGTTCTGTCAGCAATGTTGCCTGAGATCACTTTCGTGAATAACAGATTGTAGGAGGAAAGAACGTACAGGGTGTTTATCTTTAACCCTGCTATGCTACACTGCGCATGCCACTGATTATGGATTGGTCATCTTTTGTGTTCTAGTTTCATGTTATCTTTTTCGGAAAAAAGTCATAAAAATAGTGCTTCTTTCATCAGTCCGATTGGTGGATTTCTTATTATCTTGTTTCAGACCAAAAAAAAAAAAAAAAAAAGGAAACAAATTATTGCCAGTTATTATTATATATATATATATATATATATATCAGTGGTGTGTACATGAACATGATGTCAATTTTCACTTGTCATACTGGATCACAAAAATCCAAACTGTTAAACTCAAGCTGTTTCGCACTTCCGAATATGTCAAATGCGTCTGACAACATACGGCAAAGTTATTGTCCGCATGTTTTCTATTCGTCTTCAGTTAAACGTAAACAATATGTTGATTTAACAATTAAACAATTTGTAGATATAGCAATTCACACGAGAACAAAGAGAGAACGCTCGCGCAAAGAGAGAGGAAGGGGGTTCCGGAAGAGCGATGAACAAGGGAGGTAAATAGAGAAAGAATGTTTCTGTGGTGTAATGGGTGTGTATTTATCCAGAAAACCTTTCAGTTGTCTTCTTCACACCTGTCATCCCTCACCCCACCATCACGCCCATACCTACAGACGCCGATGTACGCATTTATCGGTTTGTTGTTGTTTGTTTTTTGTTGTTGTTTCTATTTGTTTGGTGTGTGTGTGTGTGTGTGTGTGTGTGTGTGTGTGTGTGTGTGTGTGTGTGTGTGTGTGTGTTCTCAGATACTGCTCGACTTAAGACTGAAACATATTACACAACAACAAAAACGACAAAACAAAGACGAAAAACTGGGAATGCCCTCTTCCGACAACAGACTAGAGGACATATGTTATGTTGTAATCTTGGAAAGTTTCGATACCAGACAGAGAGACAGACACGGAGAGAAAGGGAGAGAGAGAGACAGACACAGAGAGAAAGGGAGAGAGAGACACAGAGAGAGGACCACACACGGTGATCAGCGGTGGCGTTGAACTTGCCTTTGAAATGTACCCTCCCTGTTGCGAGACCTTTTCAGTGAAAATATGCTAGTGTGGAAATGAATTCCCTTCATCAGCCTCTGGTCAAAGAAGCAGTCCTACCCTTTGTCGTCGTTCACACACACGTGCACACTCTCTTTAATTTGTCTCTATCTGTCTCTCTGTTCCTGTCTGTGTGTCTGTCTCCCTGTCTGTCTGACAAGTATATACGGTTTCAAGAACCCAATAACAAACATACGCATTTACACACCCAAACACTAAGGCGCGTGTGTACGTACTGTACACACATCATATGTACGCACACACCCGAAGGCGGAGTATGGCTGCCTACATGGCTGGTTAAAAACGGTCATTCACGTAAAAGCCCACTCGCGTATATACGAGTGAACGTGGGAGTTGCAGCCCACGAACGCAGAAGAAGAAGAAGATATGTACGCACGAACATGGCACCCACAGCACACACACATGTTCTTTAAGTACACGTATTTGTTTCTCCCCTCTCCTCTTTCCATGCTCCTCTCCTCTCTCTTTCCTCTCTCTTCTCTCTGTGTCTCTTTGTCTGTCTGTCTGCCTGTCTCTTCTGTCTCTCCATTTTCTTGTAGGGAAAGGCAAGGGACAAAGACCATCTTCAATGTAAGGGGAGAAGTGAGCCGTACATGTTTGCCACACTACCATTAAGTTCTTTCTTTCCTTCTGTTTTTTAATAGGGTCCACGCCCTTCTCGGGTGATACGGACGGCGGGGATGATAATCCCAGGGAGAATGTTCATGGGGAGTCCCAGTATCAGGGTGTGGCCCTGTGAAATCAGAGAGGGTCTTCCACACTGTTCCAGGTTTCCGCTTTGAAGGAGGCTTAGTGAGGTCACAGTGAGCAAGTTAATCGGGCAAGTGGTAACATCAGTTTTGTTGGTGGGAAGAATGAGACCTTGCATGCGTGATTTTTTCCACTCAGAAGATGAGACGGGACAGGTGCGTATAAAAGGAGTAAAACACTTTTTTTTCTGTATTTTTGTATTTTGTATTTCTTTTTATCACAACAGATTTCTCTGTGTGAAATTCCAGCTGCTATCCCCAGGGAGAGCGCGTCGCTATACTACAGCGCCACCCTTTTTTTTTATTCCTGCGTGCAGTTTTATTTGTTTTTCCTATTGAAGTGGATTTTTTTCTACAGAATTTTGACAGGAACAACCCTTTTGTTGCCGTGGGTTCTTTTACGTGCGCTAAGTACATGCTGCACACGGGACATCGGTTTATCGTCTCATCCGAATGACTAGCGTCCAGACCACCACTCAAGGTCTAGTGGAGGGGGAGAAAATATCGACAGCTGAGCCGTGATTCGAACCAGCGCGCTCACATTCTCTCGCTTCCTAGGCGGACGCGTTACCTCTAGGCCATCACTCCACATAGCATGATCCGTGGTGTGTTTGTGTTCCTGCACCACAGACTTGGCGCCAATGATCGGTTGTTAAGAGGCTTAACAGACAACTGAAAAGGGATGTTTTGGTGCGCGCAGGAAAATGTTTATGCGTGCAAGCAGCTGCAAAATCATGCCACAAGTGACTCAATGGCAGGTTTATGTGTTGAAGAGTTTTGGTACTTGTTCAAGCAATGGTGGATGTTCGATGATTCGCTGAGTGTAATAGGGAATATAAAGCGGTTTTGCGTGTTGCTGCAACTGCGGATTTTTTTCCCTTTGGCCATAAACCACTGATAGATATTAATCGGTTCTCACCTTGAGATAGTGTTTGCTGATGAATGGGAAGTTCGGGGCTTGACACTGTTTGACTTGCCGAGGGTAAACAGATTAATGGGCCATTTTGATCGCTGTTGTTGCTCCAAGTATTATTACTGTAATTATAGTCATCTAAATGTCTTTGGTTTAAACAGTATTTTATTTGGAACATGTCACAGTACAACACAGATATCGATGACAGGACAACATGAAAATCTTATATAAAGTCCTGTTCTGATACATGTACATACTGAATATGTGACGGATGTCATCATAACTAGAAGTTAAGACGTGAACATACATGAGTTTTGAACAAAACTAAGCTGAGATATAAATAAAGTGAAGAAAATGAATAATAAACGTGTGGTAGAGGAAGAAGGCAATAGAGAGAGAACGAGAATATCAACGCTGGGGCACAAACACAGCAAGACTTAACTTGACCGACAAACAAAGCGACGAAGGCCAGCCGTCCCGCGGAAAAAAAAAGCAGGCAAGCACGCCATCATGTATTCATATCATGAGCTGGCAAATGAAAGGGCAGCACTCTCTCAGGCACATGCACTGCATACAGACAGGATATTAATCATCGTTATAAACCTTTGAATTAGATGCATGCAAACATATATGGGTATAATTGTGTATACGTACACACACATGCCCATCCACACACACACACACACACACACACACACACACACACACACACACACACACACACACAGATATATAAATCTCTTTCTTTTTTGTAATTGTTCTTCACAGCTCACAGTGGTTTTCCTCCAAGCATGTGTGTGTGCGTGTGTGTGTCTGTGTCTTTGTCTGTGTTTTTGAGTGTGTGTGTGTGTTTGTGCATGTGTGTGTGTGCGCGCGTGTGTGTGTGTGTGTTTGTGTATGTGTGTGTGTGTGTTTGCTTGTGTGTGTGTGTGTGTGTGTGAGTGTGTGTGTTTATGTATGTGTGTGTGCACGTGTGTGTGTGTGAGATTGTGTGTGTGTTTGTGTATGTGTGTGTGTGCGCGCGTGTGTGTGTGCGTGAGAGAGTGTGTGTGTGTTTGTGTATGTGTGTGTGTGTGTGCGTTTGCGCAGGTCTGCACATATGTTAACCTGGGTGGTCGGAAAAAATCTCCACCCTTAACCAACCAGGTGCGCCGAAACTAGGTATCGAACTCACGACACTCGGGCGAAAATCTAGCGCTCCAACCATTCGGCCAGCACAGCGGTCTGTGAATGTTCAAATCAAATCATATCGCTGATAGCCCAGCCAGCCGGAAATCGGCCATTTTCACAGAGCTGTGGAGGGGTTCCATGCATCTCTGAGTGCAGGGAATGTAAAGAAGTTTGCCAATTTCTACGACTGGATTTCTGCCCCCTCTACCCTGCTGCCATAAATAACTGGCAGATGCTAATCGGTGTTCGCCATCCGAGACTTTTCTGATGAATGGGGTGTCCGGCACTTAAGCCTTCTTTGACTTGCTGACGGTAAACAGAATGGAAACATACACATCACTGCATTCTTTGTTATACAGACAGTGCCTTCATGTTTTTTCTTCGCAGTCACGCGTATACCTGACCACCTAACACACGTACAAGTACATGCACACGCGCACACACAGCTACAAGCACACACACGCGCGCGCGCATACACGACACTCGCGCGCGCATACTTACACCAAGGAGCGTGAACGCACGTGCGCACACAGATTTACCTCAATGTGAGAAGGGAGAAAGGCACACAAGAAGTAAAAACATCTCGTGCCCATTACTCCTTGCGAACGAGCATATAATTTTTCACTGTAGCTTGATGAAGCCTTTTGTACACGAAAGTGTGTCTTCACAAGTGACTGAGAACGTTGATGTTTTTGACTTTTTGCATTCATTATCAGTTGTTTCGCTTGTCAGTTTAACGACTTCTCTTTTACGAAGTCCTTTAAGTAATTTCCTGTAACTGTATTTAGAGGTGTTTTTTTTTTTGTTTGTTTGTTTGTTTGTTTTGTTTTTCTTTCAAATTTCACCCACATTTTTACCCTCATTTGCCCAGTTTCCCCAAACCCTCCATTCATCCACATCTCCCACCCCTTCTAACCGATAATACTCAGATGTATTCATAAATACTTTTACAAAATGTCTTCAATCACCGATATGTGTGACGGGACATTAAACAAAAATTCCTTCCTTCCTTGCGAACGAACCATATTCTGAATTATTTATGTTTCACTTTTAGTCTTGTTGAACTCTATGCTTACCATTATGCTCTCTTCATATCAAGCACATTATTGACACTTGAAAGCGGTTTTGAAATTTCTGGAATTGACTTGTTTTTTGTTTGTTCTTTTAATTATATTTCAATTTTGAATTTTGTTTGGAAAGTAAAACGGCTTCTGATAGAGATAAACTAACTATATTTTCATCAAGGAATGAAGGAGAGAAATTACTCAGCTTCCTTAGTTTCTCAATTAGTGTAGCAGAGACAAAAATTGAATCACGCACTCAGACACACACACACACACACACACACACACACACACACACACACACACACACACACACAAAGACACACACTCGCTTACCTTTTTTTTTTATTCAGACATGGAACGACAATAATAATAAAATAAAAAAAGGAGAAAAAGCATTTTACCAAAAACAACAACAGCAGCAACA
>NC_134878.1:23061701-23209201 GCF_041734735.1 Babylonia areolata
ACACACACACACACACACACACACACACACACACACACACACACACACACACACGCACGCACGCACATGCACATGCACATGCACACACATCATCATCATCATTTGATTTCAATAGAACTTTGTTCATGACACGAGAAAGACCAACTCAGATCATCCTGAAGAAAGGAGAAAAGAAAGAAGTTCCTTGTCTCATTTTAATCAGCAACACTACTTCACATGTCATTACACGTTCCTCCTTGTTTTGTGGTCTCATTGCTAGGGCCATGAAATGCTTTCGTTTTAACTGGAAATCCTCAAAAATTATCTTCGATCAGCGCAACAATGATTTTTGTGTGTGCATTTATTCCAAACGATCTTTTCATACACTGAACTCTCGGCGCTTAAAACTCTTATCAGATTTTTGTCACATGTTTGATAAACTGAAAACGCAGCTGGTTCGGTCCAAGCCGGTCACTTGGCGAACAGTTAGGACCACAGACTTGGTCATGGGTCAGTAAGGGAGGGGGGAAGCAGGGAAAGGGAAGTTGGGAGGGAGGGGAGGGGGATTGGGGGGGGGGGGGGGGGGGGGCAGACATAAATGTCATGCGTTGTTTCTGCGGCCGTCACTCAGATGTGTTTGGTGTCGGGGATGGTTTTCTGCCCATTATGGAACACCTGGGCTGTTCCCGAGATTTATACAGCCGGAAGTGGACGTTTTCTTCTTGTTTCCCTATCTGTCTCTGTCTTTGTCTATCTTTGTCTCTGTCTCTCTCTTTCCCTGTTTCTGCCTCTCTGTTTTTATCTACCTCTGTCTCTCACTCTCTCTCATTCTGTCTCACTCTCACTCTCTCTATCTCTTTCTTTCTCTCTCTCTTCTCTGTTTCTCTATTAAATTGTTTATTTGTATTTACTTATTTATTTTTGTAGTCCCTTTTATCAAATTGGCTGTAAATGCTTTTGACAATAAATCATATCATGTCACGTCATTAAATTATTTGAGTCCTTGAGTCTCTGTCTTATTCTGTCTCTGTCTCTGTCTGTCTGCCTGCCTGCCTGTCTCTCTGTCTCTCTCTCTCCAAACAACAACAACCACTACTACAAAATAACACACAACAAAATTGTCAAAGTACATAGTACTTAGTCCCAGGTTATTGTTATTGAATTGTTCATCACATTATTCGAAGGCCAGTGAGCGGAACATGTGATTGGGCGTGGCTTAATGATATTAGTTAGGACCTTAAAGATCGTTCTGTTTATCCTCATTCGAACACTAAGTCTTTCTTCGAGTATGAAGAGATAAAAACTTTTTTTTTAAACCCAACGAAACTTTCGTCCATTTCCAAACGTATTTCAGGGTATGGAAAGTGTATGTTTTCGCCGGTGTTTTGGTTTTACAGACAGGGCTCCTGCCAGGTAAGGAGTACTTGTGTTGCTGTGCACATCACTAACTTCTTCTTCTGCATTCGCCGGCTGCAACTCCCACGTTCACTTGCATGTACACGAGTGGGCTTTTACGTGCATGACCATTTTTACCCCGCCATGTAGGCAGCCATACTCCGCTTTCGGGGGTGTGCATGCTGGGTATGTTCTTGTTTCCATAACCCACCGAACGCTGACATGGATTACAGGATCTTTAACGTGCGTATTAGATCTTCTGCATGCGTTTACACACGAAGGAGGTTCAGGCACTAAGCAGGTCTGCACATGTTGACTTGGGAGATCGTAAAAATCTCCACCCTTTACCCACCAGGCGCCGTCACCGTGATTCGAACCCGGGACCCTCAGACTGAAAGTCCAACGCTTTAACCACTCGGCTATTGCGCCCGTCATCACTGACTTCATTCCGGTGAGCGTCCAACTGAAAAATAAGGGGGTAGAATATTTTAGTGCACACAGGAAAAGGTATCTGCGCGAAAGCTTAGTTTAGTTTAACGTCTTTTCACTGTTTAGTGATGTTAGACGAAAGCAGCTGGAATATATGTCGCGGTTTATATTTGATCTGGAAATGCTTTGGCGACTGTTCATCCACTAGTAGGTATTCCATGCTTTTTTTTTCAATGCAGTGGGGAGAAGACAGACTGGGCTGTTTTCTGCAACTGTTTAATTCCACCTCATTTCCTGTGGGCCATAAACCACTGTTAGACACGAATCGGTTTTCCCCTCCCGAGAGATAGTGTTTCCTAATGAATGGGAAGACCGGCACTGGAGCCTACTTTGACTTGCTAAGGGTAAACAGATACGGTGTATGCAAATGAAATATGCCACTGCGTGTTTTGATATGTCGACATTAGCTGTATTTTATTTTCTTAACACACAGAGACACACACACAACCCCACCCCCCCTCCCCCCCCACACACACGCACGCACACACACACGCACTTACACGCAAGCACACACACACACACACACACACACACACACACACACACACACACACACACTCCCCACCCCACCACCACCCCACACACAGGAAGAAACAGGGTGGCGGAAGAGAGCACGAAACGGTTTTTAATGTGAGCCAAAGATTTATCTGAAACTGAGACGGGAGAAAGGAGCGTGAGGTCATTATTGTGGTGTCCATTACCCCCCTTGAAAAAGCATCATGTTCTGTATAATTTCCTTTTCCTTTTGTAATATGTCGTTACCTAGAGATTCTGGTCCGATGAAAAACTGTTATTTACATTCGAGTGCGTTTTTCCCATGTAAAATGCCGTCATTTTTTAACCTATTTCAGAAAGTTACTGAATATGATTGCTTCTCTCTCACAAACGTGCTAATTAAATTTTTGAGTTTTGTTATAATTAAAAAAAGGTTTTGATAATTATAGGCCTGCTGTATGATATGGTCAGGAAGGAATGGAAATGCAAGCAGTTACACATGACTCCGCTTCGTTTAGGCCTATTATTAACGTAATATTAGATGAAAATGTGATAAAGCAGAGTGTACAGTGGGCAGAAACGTAGACGGTACTCAGTGTTGCGCGCTTGCGCGCGCGTGAACACACACACACACACACACACACACACACACACACACACACACACACACCGTCCCTCCCCACCTCCCTACACACACACGCACGTACGCACGCACGCACGCACGCACGCACATTCTCCTCAGTAGTTAATGATATATTTTAAAGACATATTTAATATATATATAGAGAGACACACACACACACACACACACACACACACACACACACACACACCACACACACACACACACACACACACACACACACACACACACACACACACACACACCGTTCCCCAATACACACATTCTCCTCAGTAGTTATATATATATATATAGAGAGAGAGAGAGAGAGAGAGAGAGGAGTAAGGGGAGGGAGGGGGGAGAGGATTTGGTGTTCATGTCGTCATCGTCACTGAGCATAAAATGTAGTATGTGGGCTTGTGCAGTGTTGAACATGTATTTGTTATGAATCGGTGTGCTTTAAGATGAGAGATAGCTTGTTCAGACCTTGTGTTGGTTTGTGAATGTAAAGCCTGTGCTGTTTTATATGTCGTTTTTGTTGTTGTTGTTTTTGTTTTTTATCAGCAAACGTCTCGGCGATTTCTCTTTTAGAGATGATAAAGTATTTCTGTTATCTTGTATATACTGTCAGCTGAGCTATAAGCAGCAATAAATACATGAATAAATGATATGACATGCCTTTCAGTATTATCGTCGTCATGGCTGCTCAAGGGAAAAAGAATATATTGACGCCAGTTCCTGTCATGTATGTACAATTGGAAAATGAATTATTTCAACACAACTGCATGTGTTTAGTGTTTACCAACCGTCAACCTAGACCAAATGAAAAATATTGTGTCGCAAGTTTGATGACGATATAAGTTGTTTGCTTATTATTGCTCTGCTGTTTATGTGTACATGCAGGATATGTTTTCAAAGAAAGTTTTGTCAAACAACTGAATTTTTTTTCTAAGTTAGATATTTGTTGACCAGTCGAGTTAACGAAAAAAATAGCGAAGGAAATACATTACACGTTCATGGTGGTCCGTGAGATGAGTCACGTGACCTGAAAGGGGCGGGAAGCAACCCTGGCCCCGAGAACCCTGCATGTTATTAGATTAGCTCCTCTTGCCACCAGATGCCGATCTTCACATGCTGGGATAATTGTGTTGGGGAAATACTTCGGGTTTAGAGTTGGCGACTCTTTCAATCCCTAAAGCGCGCCGTATCGCATTGTATCAGTCTCGTACCAGTCAGTGTGGTGTTTGTGGATGGACGGTGGTGAAGTGAGGAATAGGGTGGGAGAAGACAGGAGGAGGGGAGGAGTGTGTGAGGAGGGGTGAGGGGGGGGTGGAGGGTGGACGGGGGAGGGGGGGGGTATGGAATGCACCTTCTTCCCAAAAACAAGCATTTAATGCTTGTTTATTATTCATTTATTCTCTCTCCCTCTCTCTCTCTCTCTCTCTCTCTCTCTCTCTCTCTCTCTCTCTCTCCACTTGATGACATTCAAATGATTCTTAGAAGTACCAGTAAAGATCCCGAATAAGATAGTGTTTGGTGACTTGAGCAGGTTCCCGCTTACAGATGAATTTATGCACAAACGCTCATAGAAGTCCTTTGTACTAGACTGTATAGTGTTAGGGTTTGAATTGTTATGTCAATACATTACTGCATGAACTGCTCAAAGCAACAGACGGCAACCACCCAGAAAATTTGTCTAGATTTATTTTTCATTCCACCCATAGAAGAAAGAACATGCTTTTGCAATTGGTGTGGTCAATTATCATACTATGATATGTAGTGTTCTTTGTTAAGTGCTATTACTTAGGAAGTCGTCGTTATTTGGTTATCCAGCATCTTTCACCTTATTATGTTGTTCTCTAGCATTTATAATTATTTTTAAAGTGAGTTATGACACTTGAATTCCATGTCATATAGGATATTTATTATATGCATCGCATATGAAAATAAATGTGTGCTATGTTTTGGACTCAGATGTGACATAAATATGCAATCAGTATTGAAATCTGGACGCTGTTTGTCTCCATTCCTCATCATGTGTGTTCTGGCCTAAAGCTGATGATGCATATTAAACCACTCTTGAGTTCTGAGTTCTCTCTGTCCCTCTGTCATTGTCTCTGTCTGTCTGTGTCAGTCTGTCTGTCTCACTCTCACTCTTTCTTTCACCCCATCTTTCTCTCTCTCCCCTCTTTCTGTATCCCCATCTCTCTACCTCTTTCTTTCTCTGTTTCATTTAAACAACGAATGGTGGACTGTTATAAACAAGACTGGTCAAGCAAATTATATAGTGGTAATCGTTATGAAACATACCGTTCCTTTAAATCATTGTTGCAGCCAGAAAAATATTTATTTGATCTTATCATTTCCAAATTCAGATAGTTTTTCATTGAATTCAGATTTGGAATAAACGAAATTAAAGTTAATGAGCGTTATAAGGATAGCCTGAATAACTGTACCTTTTGTGGAGTGTACGAAGATGAAATTCATGTACTAGCAATTTGTCCACAATATGATATTCTGAGAAAGAAATACTTATCTAAGCATATACAAAATTAAAGGATTCCCATATTACCCCACTTACTTCAAAATGTCAACAGCATTGTGTCAAGAGATGTAAGCAATGTTTATTTTTTATGCGTTAAAACAGAGAGCAGAAAGCGCTCTTAGATGAAAGATATGTTTATAAAATACCCTTACTTATTTAGTCTTGTCATATAAGTTTATTCTTTCTAACATTTTGTTGCTCATCCAACTCAAGGTTTGGTTTTCATATGTGTGTGTGTGTACAGGTCGGTGGCCTTGCATTAAAACAGTTCTGAGTTCTTTCTCTGGTTCTCTCTTTATTTCTTAATTTTCTCTCTCCCTTTCTCTTCGTTTTTCTTTCTCTCTTTTTGCAAGTATTTCTTTGTATGTATTTCTGTTTGTTGATTGTTGTTGTTGGTGTTTGTTTCCAGTGACAGATACTTTTTCAAACTTGTTTTTACTTCTTCATGAAAGGACATGAAATATGGGAAAGAAGGTGGGAGGGATAAAACTAAGAATGGGCTTTGTACTAGGTTTGTGACATTGGTATTCCCTTCACATCAACAGATAATGAGAGCAGAGGAAAGATGTTGTCAGGCCCTTCGACGGATCGTTCATCAAACCATCATCACAGAACCTTCATCTTCAACAAACGTAACCTCTGCCACCCATTTTTGGAGGTGTGGAGAAATCATCCCGTGCCGCTTGTTAAAGGAATGAGAGGAAATCATCTGGTTGTCGTCTGCCAATGCTCTCACATGGAACCCAGCGCAATTAGCCCAACTTGAGCGCGTCGATGCATATCCGAAATTGGAGCTGGAGTTTTTCCCCTTGCCTGATTTTGATAGATGGGTGCTCTCCCTGTGGATGCGTGGTTGCACGTGAGGTGGCAGCTCACAGTGAGAGCACGTCATTATCAGGGTGCAGTGGGAAGGTTTTCTTCTCCTTTGTCGTTTTTTTCCTTCTGTTATTTCTTCTGTTTTCCAGTAATTGCCTGTCTGTTTCGATCTGCGGCGTTTAGTTTTGCATTCAGTGTAATACTTCCTGCCTCACTGCGGCTCCTCTCGTTTAGGGGAGTGCTGGTGTGAAGAATCGCCTGTAAACAGCAGTGAGGTTTTGGGGGTTCTAGGGAGTGAAGGGTGGGGGTGTTTAGATAGGACTTGTTGACATTCTCTGTGTGTGTGTGTGTGTGTGTGTCTGTCTGTCTTTCTCTCCCTCTCTCTCTCTTCCCTCTCTCTCTGTGCGTGTGTGTGATTGTGTGTGTTAGTGAGAGTTTGTCTCAAAGTGGTAAATATTATGTTTCTATAGATATACTGTGTCTTTTGATAATAATGATTATCCAAATACAAATGTTCGTAGAGAAATAACAATACAAACCAATGCGGCATTGGTATTCGTAACATCTGACGCATTGTAAAAACAGAAAATCATCAGTTGTGTTATATGACTATTCTCCCTGTCATTTAAAATGAAACTGTATTCAGGTTTACCCATTTTTTCCTGTATTTTTATTCCACTGTCTTTTGATTTTTCCCAAGATATGCCTTGAATGAATACAATTTCGTCAACCAGATACAAGGTTTTTAGGGAGGGTAGCACAACAGAATGCCTGAGGTAATCGAGCGTCATTTCTCCTTGTGAAGAAAGACAACCCTCAATTGTCAGTCCTGTCTCCTCCCTTCCAGTTTCAGTACCCTTCACCCTCCCCATGCACGCTGTCACCTGCAACACAAAGTTGACTCATTGTTCCCATCACCTCTAATTTCCTTCTTGTAAGCCCCCGGAATCTCACTGCACGACTTTTTGCAGCTACTGAGTGCTTCAGTTTTTCGTTTCGTCTTCGAAAAGATAAATACTATCTGGTGCATCTTGGCTTTCATGTTTCATCAGGAAAATGATGAGAAAGAAACAGGGAAAGGAACACCGATGCTGTCCGTGAAAATTGTATGCTTGCTTGAGACCATCATCATCATCACTGGCACCACCACCCCCCAGTCAGGGCCATTTTCAAAGGGTATGCCAAGAAGAAGATATAGAAAAACCTGTCCATGTTAACTGAAGTCAAACAGGGTGGCCCAAAGATGCGGACCGGGTCGTCCATTTCCATTACTGTTTGATATCAGAAAGCAAACTGAACAGGGGAAAACCATTTACTCTATCTCAGACACTTTTCCCTTTGGTATGTCGATACGAAAAGGAGAAAGAGCAGGGCAAAGCACGGTCAGATTCTGTTTACTATGCTGATGACAGTGCAGACAGCTTCGATTGGCTACTCCATGTCATGTTCGCAGGGGAAGGAATCCTGACAGGCTTGCATGATAAGGCACTTGAAAGCTTCGGATCTACCACTATGGATTCTATTCACATCATAATTACCGATTGCCCTCTGACTCACGTCGTGGGATGGGAAGCGGCTGGAAATGGAATATCTGTGTGAACGATTCCTCTGTGAAGGCAACATGCCTGCACAGTGGAGGAGGATTTGAATACTATTATCAGAAGAAGGAACTGATTTATGATCTTTCAAGATAACTGTATTCGATCCATGCCTGTCTTTTCACACGATGTGCCCAACACCACACAAAACTGAATTTGACTGCGCAAAATAGTATGGTTAAAAAGAAAAAAAGAGGTGTTACACATAAAACACATAAATGAGTGAATGTGGCAGTTAAGAAACAATCAAGTAACTCAAGAATACTCGTCATGACGTATGATTATTTGTAAAGTGTCAGTCAGTATGCAATGAATAACTCCAAATGTTAAAATTATCTGCCCTTATGAAGTCTGTTTTCGTTGCTAAATATATTGGTTAACATCGATTCGAGGCCATTCTTATTAACAGTTTTCCACACCGTTTTCTTTCTTTTTTTTCTCTTTTTTTTTAATTATCTCTTTTTCTTTTCATTACAAATCCCCTCACACTTCACCCACCCAAGCAGATGTAAATGTTCACTTGGCTTATATGAATATCGAGTGGCTTAAAGCCGCATTTGCTTTTTTTTGGGGTGGGGGGTGGGGGGGGGGGGGTTATTCAAATCAGCCGGATATCATCTGAAATGGACCCTTTAGCAATAAAGAAATAATAATAATGATGATTTTTTTTTTTAATGAAATAAAATAAACAGTTTTGCATTCTTTAATCTAAAGAAGACATTGCCTGTTCTGTTTTGATTTTATGCTTGCATATGTTATCAAAATAAACTACATGCACAGGAGATATTCGTCGCCTTTTGATTAAAATGTAAATCTGTGTTTATCTGCCTTGGTTACAGAAAATCAAGCCGTCTCTTTTTTTTCTTTTCTTTTTTTTGTTTGTTGATGATGATACCCATTTGTCGAACAATTCCTGTGAAGATCTTGCCAAAGTAAACAGAGTTGGTTCCAGTAAACTTCTGACGAGCTGCTATAAACACACCCGTCTCTTTGCTTTTGTTATCACAGAATAATTATTTCATAATTTATGTGTCCGTGGAAATGATCGAAGGTGGAGTTGTGTGCTTAAGTGCTGAAGTTCGATCACACACACACAAACACACGCGACCTCATATATACACACACACGTACATTCATACATGCATACATACATACATACATACATAACTTATTTGTTTTGTTTCCATGTGTCATTATATTGATTTTTGTTTTTAATTGATGGTACTTCTCTCATACAATTCTATCTTTATCTCGGTTCTTAAGAAATAATTTGACGGTGTTTTTGGCATTAAATTAAACTTATAGTTTCTGCGGTCATCTGAGCAGTAAGCAACAATAAATATATAAGTAAATAACAGACAAAATCAAGAAGAGGAAAAAACAAAAACGAATGAATCAATAGCGAAGGAAGCGTATCCTGTATTCCCAGCCACAAACGCCAACGGAGATGAGTCACGTGACCTGAAGGTGCGGGAGGCAACTCTGGCCCCAAGATCCCTGCAGGTTATTGGATTAACCCCTCTTGACGCCAGATGCTGGTCCTCACAAGCTGGGATAATTACGTTTCGGAAACACTGCTGGTTTGGAATTTGCGACTTTTTTTTCTCTCTCTGAATCGTCTTTTCACATTGTGTGTTTTATCAATCACTGGATGGTAATTGTGGAGAGGAGGCGGGGCTATGAAATCTGGAGTAGCAGACAGAGGGAAGTAGGCAATGGAAAAAAAAATGTGGAATCAAATATTTTCCAAACGATGGCAGTCAGTGCTTGTTTGTTATTTACTTGCTTCTTTTCATAAAAAAAATACCCCTCCCTCCATACATTTGTTCCACTCTCCACCTCCTTACCTCCTTCTCTCTCTCTCTCTCTCTCTCTATCTATCTCTCTATCCCTCTCTCTCTCTCTGTCTGTCTCTTTCCCTCCCCCTCCCTCTCTCTCTCTGTCCTCTCTGTCTCTGTCTCTCTTTGTCTCTGTCTGTCTGTCTGTCTGTCTTTCTTCCCGTGTTCTTTCTCTTTTCAGTTGTATCCTGTCCTTTACTTTCCTTCTATATTTCTTTCTTTGTTTTCTTTCTATTTAAGCTTTTATACATATTTATTTTATATGGCAGAGTACCGTGGCGGGTTTTTTCGAAATGAAACGAATTTATTTGGTCATAAAAGGATATAAAAACACAGGTTGAGATCTTGGAAAAGCGGAATGGGTCAGAAGCGGGGATAATTTCGATAAAAACTTTTGAACTTCTTTGAAAGTTGGATTTCCCTTCAGATCAATAAAGTATAAGAATGGAGGAGGCAGAGGAAAGATGTAAGGACATTCATCAAACCATTATCAAAAAAAGAAGCAAAAAACCTTCCGCAAATGTCCCTCCATTTGGGGGAGAAATCATTCCTTTCCTCTCATTTAAGTGCTGAGAAGAAATCAATGCTTTGTCGTCTGTCGATTCTCTCACATGGAAATCAGCGCAATTTGCCCAACTTGAGCGCGTCAATAAATATCCGAAATGCGAGCGGGAGGTTTTTTTCTTCTCTGCTTGATTTTGATAGATGGCCGAGTGCTCGCCCTGTGGGTGCATGTTGGCACGTGAGGTGGCAGCCCGCTGTGAGAGCACGTCATGATCAGGGTGCAGTGGGAAGGGTTTCTTCTCCTTTGTCGTTTTCTTTCCTTCTGCTATTTCTTCTGTTTTCCAGTAATTGCCTGTCGGTTTCGATCTGCGGCGTTTAGTTCTGCATTCAGTGTAATGCTTCCTGCCTCACTGCGGCTCCTGTCGTTCAGGGGAGTGCTGGTGAGGTGCGTGTGTAGACAGCTTCTAGGTTTATGGGGTCTGTTTAGTTCTGTGAAACTGGATGTTCTTGACGTTTTTCTGTGTCTCAGATATAAATTTCTTTTCATGTTATCATCTGATTTCGGTCACAATGAAGGCTTTTGTTTTATGTCGGTGATAAATCACATTCAGCAAAGACTTCACCCCGTTGTTTTGTGATCATAACAGAAACAGTTCCAAGAAAACTAAGAATTACTGCATGCATGCATGCATACATACAGACAGACAGACAGACAGACATGCCAAGGCGTGACATGAGACAGACAGACAGACAAACCATGCCATACTGTACCATACCATACCATACATACATACCATACCATGCCATACCATACCATACCATCCCATCCCATACATACATATATATCTATCCATACATACATACATACATGAGTGGTGTGATTATAAACATTGTGACTGGCACCAGCAGCCTCTCCTTCAGTGTCGTTTTCCCAACTGACCTTGTGGATTAGTGTAGTGGTTACAAGAGGTTGTTTGTTGGTTGGTTAGTTGTTTTTTTTTTCCATATTTTCCTTTTAATCTGAAAATGAAATATTAAGAAGAATGGTTGGTATGCTTTCTTTTTGATCATGGCATTTGGCTGTGACTCTGTGAGTGTCAAGAATTATTTTCAGTGGGTTTTGTTACGAAAGTCGTGGACTGTTATGCCATGCCTTCTTCCTCACCCCACCTTCCCCTTCAGCTTTTCTTCCCTCCGGGAGCTCCCTGTCAACTGCAACACGAACATAACACGGTGTTCCCGTCACGTCTAATTTCGATCACTTAACCCTTTCACCGCCAAGCTCGCATTAATGCACAGGCGTGGTAGAAGACCCATGTCACTGAAAGGTGACCATTCATTGGTCTGTTATCCATGAACCTACTGCTCTTAATGTTCGGTGGTAGGATAGGCCATGTTTTCTATACATCGCATAGGGAATCCCCAGCTATTCTTAGCCACTGTCTTTTCTGTGTTTATACCGCAAGGGAATTTTGTACTCTAAATGGACTGACGGCGAAAGGGTTAAGCCACAAGAGTCCTGCTGCCCAGTATATATCTACTCTGAAGACGCTAAACGTTTCATATTCCTTACTTTAATCTTCCGAAAAAAAGAATAGTATCTTCTCTTAATGAATATTTATTTGTTGTTGAGTTATCATATGTGTCTTGGTTTTCACTGTCCTTCAGGGTAAAGTGGAAAATAGTAAAAGAAACTTCCATGCACTCATGATTTAATTCTTCCTGGAGACTATTACCTCTACAGCTATTCACCACCTACTCAGAGCCGTTTTCAAAGCCGTTACCAAGAAGACGATACGGTAAAACTTCTGGCCATGTTAACCCCAAGATAAACAGAGTGGGCTAAAGATATGGGCTGGACAAGCCACTTCCATTAATGTAGGGTATCGTAGAGAGAACCAGAGATAACCATTTAATGTGTCTCACAAGCCTACAAACCTCTCTTCTCCCCTCTTGGTGTGTCGATCATGTTAGGAAGACGAGCGGAGCAGAGCACAGTCAGATTGTATTTACCGTGCTAGTGTCAACGCAGACAGCTTCGATTGGCTGCTCCATATCACGTGGAGAGGGAGGAAATCCAAGCAGGCTTGCCAAGATAATGCACTTGGAATCCTCGGATCAACCACTGTGGATTCTATTCACATCATAATTACCCTTTGCCCACTGACTCACTTCGTTATATGAAGGGAGAGGGAAGGGGGAGGGAAGGGGATGCCTATGGGAATTCCATCTGAACGCTTTCTCTGAGAGAGAGAGAGAGAGATATGCGTCATGGAGAAGGATTTGAATACGGACAGAAAGTACTGTCTGAACCCGTCATGATAACCTTTCACGAAACTGCGCAAAGTCCGTGTCATTATATGATGTGTCCATCATCACCTCAAACTGATTTTAGCTGCATAAACAGAGTGATTAAGAAAATGATATCATACTTATAAAATTATTCTCACAGAAGAGAATGAATGTGGGTACTGTGACCCACAAAGTTTGAAGACGTGGAGATCATGAGGCATGTTAGTGTCGAGTGTCAGTTTGCAAAGAACAAATCCAAACGTTAAATCTGTGTGTCCTTGTGAAGTAAGTTGTCATGGATGCTATCTCAAATGGTAGTTTTTGCAACCGTTTTTAGACAGCTTCTTTGAATTAGCTTAATATTAAGTCAGATGAATCATTCACAATTAACTTTGAAAAAATGTTTTTTCAACCTTTTTATGTCAAAGGAATCAATGTCTGTTTTGTTGCATTTTAAGGTTGGACATGTTATTTTCTTAAGACTGCATCACTTTGTATATGATATATTAACAACTTTTGTTTAACCTAAATATTTGTTTTATCAGATCATCAGGTTTACGTTCTGTATTGTTAAGCCCTCTTTTTGTCGATTATAACACCCATTTGACGAAGACTTCATCTAAAGATCTCGCCAAGATTATAAACAGAGCTGGTTCCAGAATTATTTTAATACTATAAATCCACGAGTGTCTGGTTTTCGCTATGACAGAAGACGTACCTGAATAATTACACAGAAAGGATAAAACACAGATGGTGTGGTTGTAAACATTAAGATTGTTACTATCACTCCCCTTTGATGTGTTTGAAGCCCCCCGTTTTTGTTTATATAATTATGTCATAAATGAAATTTTCCCTACTGTACGATTAGGCGTGTGTGTGTGTGTGTGTGTGTGTGTGTGTGTGTGTGTGTGTGTGTGTGTGTGCTACTTCGTTTAAGTCTGGGAGTAAACAAATTAGGCTGAATGTGTGACTGTTTCCACCACAGCTTAATTTACTTGGTAGTAAACTAAAGTGCAGCGATGCAGTTACTCATGTCATGCAATTGATTTGCGTTTTATTTTGGGAGAGGGTGGAAGGCTGAAGAGCTCTGTCCTAGTGTATCCACACGTTCCTCATCATGGCGGCCGGTGGCATGAGTCACGTGACCGGAAGGTGCGCGAAGCTATTCCGGCCCCAAGAAGCCTGCAGTTATTGGGTTAACTCCTGATGCCGCGAGATAGCGATCTTCACACATGCTGGGATAATTTCGTTTGGGAAATACTTCGGGTTTAGATGTAGCGACTTTTTTTTTTTCGTAATCCATGAAACGTCCTATTATATTATGTTTGATATCAGTCAATGTGATAATTGTGGTCAGAATATGGTGTTGTGAGGACCGGGTAAGCAAAAGAAAGAGGGAGTGTAAGTGGAGGTGGAATCACTCGAAGTAAATTCTTATTTACTGTGTTTTATTTTGTGCTGTGTTTTTGTTTTGTTTTTACCGCTCCTCTGTATTTGTCACCACTTCTTTCTTTCTACACTCCATAAAAACCTCTGCATTCTTCAGTTGCTTTAAACTGGCTTTTTTCCCCTAAAATAAAAACGAAAAGTCATGGCGAACGCCTTTTCTTTCTTTCTTTTTGTTTTCCAAACACACTTTTCAGAATTCCGTGCCGATTGATGTTCACAACTTCCAAGCTACCTCGTCTTTAACATCAGCGTTAAAGAACTATCTGTTCAAAAATCACCACAGTTAAGAATTATGATCAGACTATTCAGTTATCCGTTGCTGCTGTCATGTGTAACTGGGAGTTACGTGTGTGTGTGTGTGTGTGTGTGTGTGTGTGTGTGTGTGTGTATTTGTGTGTGTGTGTGTGTGTGTGTGTGTGTGTGCCCGTCCTTCTGCTTCTGTGTCTGTCCTTCTTTTTCTTCTTGTTATTATTATCATTACTATTGTTGTTGTTGTTAATATTATCATACTCTCTCTCTCTCTCTCTCTCTCTCTCTCTCTCTCTCTCTCTCTCTCTCTCTCTCTCTCTCTCTCTCTGCTCCTTCTTTCATTTTTATTTAGTTTTCTTAGTTTCCATATTCATTTATTTATCCGTTTTCTCGTTTTATGGGCAAATTTATGGATTGTATGTTTAAGTGCCAAAGACAAGTTTTTCAAACAAAATAATTCACATCAAGAAACATAGATAAGGAAATATTGAAGAGAGCAGAAACAGGGCTGAAGTAAGAGCCCGGAATAAAACCTTGAAAAGCTTTGGAACTCCTTTTTTTGGCGTTGGAATTCTTTTCACATCGATGGAGTATGAGCGGACAAGGCGGAGGAAAGATGCTGTCAAGCTCCTACATAAAACCATCAACAGAGAACCTTCGATGTCCGCCTTTTCTTCTTATTTTGTTTTCTTTTTGGGGGGGAGTTGGGGGTTGGGGGGGGGGGGCATTAATCATTCCATGTTGCTTGTTCAGGGAAGAGAGGAAGTCATTGCTTTGTCGTCTGTCGATTCTTTCACACGGAAAATCCGCGCAATTAGTCCAAATTTCAGCGCGTCGATCAATATCCAAAATAGGAGCAGGAGTTTTCCCCCTTGTCTGATTTTGATTGATGGCGGGGTGCTCTCCCTGTGGATGCGTGGTTGCACGTGAGGTGGCAGACCACAGTGAGAGCACGTCATTATCAGGGGGCAGAGGGAAGGTTTTCTTCTCCTTTGTCGTTTTCTTTCCTTCTGTTATTTCTTCTGTTTTCCTGTAACTGCCTTTTTCTTTCCTTCTGTTATTTCTTCTGTTTTCCAGTAATTGCCTGTCGGTTTCGATCTGTGGCGGTTAGTTCTGCATTCAGTGTAATGCTTCCTGCCTCACTACAGCTCCTCTCGTTTAGGGGAGTGCTGGCGTTGAGGTATGTGTCCAAACAGCAAGGACGTTTATCAGGGGTTTTTTGTGTGCATTTTTTTGTTTGTTTGTTTGGTTGTGTTTGTTTTTGTTTTTGTTTTTTTGGTTTGGTTTGTTTTTGTTTTGTTTTTTTTGTTTGTTTGTTGTTGTTGTTGTTTTTGTTTTTTGTTGTTGTTGTTTTTTTTTTTTGGGGGGGGGCTGGAGGGCCTGGGGGGGGGGGGGGGATTAGACGATTCGCTGTCTCTTCGTCTGCGTCTATGTCACTGTCTGTTTCTTCTTTTTCTGTTTCTCTGTATCTCTGGCTCCGTCACTCCCCTTTTGTCTCCACCCACTTCTCTCTCTCTCTCTCTCTCTCTCTCTCTCTCACTCTCTCCACACTGTCCCCCTCTCTATTTATTCATCTATTTATCTATCTTTCTTTCTCTGTCTCTCTCTCTCTTTCTTTCAAATCTCTTAAAAGTGTTTAACATTGGTGTAAGCGTGCACTCCATGCATAATTCTGGATGGTCAGAGTGACAGACAAGACATATTTTCTGTCTTCATAGTTCCTTCCTTGCTTTCCCAACTATCTACAAAAAAGTTTGTGGGGGAAAACGCGCTATGATTTAATTGCCAACAGTTTTTTGTCCTTTCCATCACGATTGATGAAAACGATGCTTTCAAAGAATATGCCGTCAGGTGTGTTGTGCTCACATTTCCAGATCTTCATTTTATTTTATTTTTTTTTTTTTTCCCCTTGCAGAGAAGTTTATATTTGTCAAGAAACATGTAATCACATTTCACATTTGGGTAAACAATATAACAAAATACATTGTTTGATTCCAACAAAAACAATGAAGCATTACACCGTAGAATCTGCTTCAAGGAAAAACACATCAACACTGGCCCTCGCTTCACTGAAGTTATATCATTCATCTGACTGCAAGGTTTTTGTTTTTGCATCTCCCCAATCCCAACAAACACCCACACACATTGAGGCCCCCCCCCACACACATACTCTTTAACGTATAATCCCTCGGTCAATATACCACAAAACTAGCAACATACTCTCCTTCTGAGACATCGAGGGAACACCGATATTAATCCAGTTTAAAACAGGATCTTAGAATGTACAAACATAATCATGAAGAAAAAACAACAATATTATCAATTATTATTGTTATGAAAACATCAAAACCTGTTAAATAATATTGTGTATATTCTAAGCTAGCCATCTGTCCGATCATTATGTTATTCTCTTTCTCTCTTACATACACAGAGTAGCGAACAGACAGACACAAACACGCACACACCCCTCCCTCCCCCCCCCCCCTCCCCAACACACACATATGCACAAAACGCTCGCTCTCGCACACTCTCGCGCGCACATCCACACACGCAGACATTGGCAAACGAAATGGGCTACACACAAACACTTGAATGTTGGCATAATGGCACCAAAGCATTTGATATTTCAATTCAACACTGATACATAAATGGCAACTGAGGTATAGCATATGGTGTTGCAGAAATTCGCCTGTCGCCGGTATGTCTGTACGTGTGGTTGGCAGTGTTGTATACAAAAATGAAATACACTAAAGTAGAAATAAGACAGCAATGATATTGGCAGCAAAAAACTAGTTTCTTTAACCATTCTTATATATTCCGATGTACCATATTAATCATTTAAATCGCTTATTATTCCCATGTACGGGAACCACTTCTGTTCAAATTTGTTATAGCGCATTTCCATTCTGGACACATATTTTTCAGTGCGGTAGTTGTACTGTACTTCCTTCACGAATGCTGATATTGTTGGTCTGATTTTATTGATTCTGCTTTTGTATATAAAAAATTTAGCCCATAATATAATCAGGTTGAGTACTTCCCCCCGGTTTTGTTTTGTCGTCAGTTCCAAACAAAACAAGTTCAGTATTAAATGATAATCTCTCACACCCTTGGCATTTATCTTTCAATAATGTTTCCAATTCTAACCAGTAAGACTGTATATAGTTGCATTCCCACAGATAATGATGTATAGTATCTTTTTCAATATTGCAATATCTTAATATTTTCAATATCTTCATTTTAATTCACAAATCAATGTTTTCCACAACTGATATTCGAAAGCAAAAAGCTGTACAGATGTGTTCGTGTCGGGGACCAAAATCAAAATGTATTTTAATATTTGTTTTATGCAGTGAATCACGGGTTTTAAATCTTGCAGGTTCCTTTGAATATCTATCCGCAGACGTGAGACGTCCAAGGCAGTTGGCTTAGCCATTAACAGCACGACTGACTAACTGAATGCATTAGGGTTACAGAGCAGTAAATCAGTCCGTCGTGCTACGGTACGTAAAGCATTTCACTGAGAGTGTCGCGGGAAACATTCGAATCCCTGTGACTTCATTACCACGGTTCTCTGACGGGCGCCGTGGCCGAATGGGTAACAACTCGGGATTCTCGCCCGAGTGTCCGGAGTTCGATCACCGGTTTCAGCGCACGTGTAGGGTCAGGAGTGAAGATTGTTTTCTGGTCCTATAGGTCACCATGATTATGTGCAGACCTGTTAGTGCCTGAACCCCCTTCCTGTGTTTACGCATGCAGAAGATCAAATATGCACGTTAAAGATCCTGTTATCTATGTCAGCGTTCTCTGTGTTATGGAAACGAGAACATTCCCAGCATTTACACCCCCCGAAAACAAAGCATGGCTGCCTACGTGGTGGGGTAAAAAGCGATAATGATAATAATAATGATAATGATAACAATAATAATAATGATAATCATCATCATCATCATCACCATAATAACGATAATAATAATAATGATGATGATGAGAATAATAATAATAACAATCATATTAATGATAATACTGATGATAATAATGCTCTTCTTTTGCTCTGTTCCCTCTCAGAGAGTCTCACTGCACCCTGAGTAGCCTTTCAGCTGATGAATGAAGTGACCGGGCAGACTGATAAATTGTTAGTGAAGAAGAGAGATACTGCGGAAGTGTGCGATCACAAAACCGGTACGCGAGTGTGGCAGTTTTGAACAGGATGTCGGATTTTAACTGGAAGCCAGTGCAGCTCTTTAAGCAAAGGTGTCGCATGCTCACGCTTAGATTTCCGCGTTACAAGTTTAGTTGCACTGTTTTGAACTCGCTGCCAACGAATGATCCTATCAGCTGAGAGACCTACAAATACCGAATTGCAGCAGTCCAGACGCGGGGTAACAGTGGAGGAGACAAGTGTAACCGTGGCAGTCTTTGAAAGATACGAACGAATCCATACACGTAAAATCTCCCTTCTTGCATATTAGCGAACGTGTGAGTTGCAGCCCAAAGAAGACGATCGTGGTTCTTTCACTAACAACACCGCTTGCAACAGTTTCCTGTAGAGCCGGAGAACGGTGTACCAGACCAGTGGACTGGACAAAGAAAGGAGACAGTTTTAGCATCGTGGCACGGACAAAGCCCCGGGACACACACAAAGATGTAAAAGTCAAAACAGACGCAGAAGGAGATAAAAGACAGATTGCTGGTCTACCAGAGGACAAGTCCCGGAACACAGCCAACAGATGTTAAAGTCAGAACGGGCGGCAGAAGCGAGAGGTTGGAATAAATCTAGTACGTTGCAGGTGCAAACGACTGCACATGTGCATTGGAGTGGCTTTGTAGGAGGTGGGAGTGTTGTGTAGGGAAGGGGTGGTGGCGGAGAAAATGTGGGGTAGTGGTGTGGTTTATTAAGTGGTTTGGCGGAACAGACAGTAGCGGGTTAGTGGTGCGGGAAGTAGAATGGTGATGTAGACAGCGAAATGGTAAGATTGGACGTGGAATGGTGGCAGCGGTGCAAGTGTGGTGGGGGATAAGGAAGTGTAGTGGTGGTGGTGGTGCAAGTGTGGTGGGGGATAAGGAAGTGTAGTGGTGGTGGTGGTGGTGCAAGTGTGATGGGGGATAAGGAAGTTGTTGTGGTTGTGTAGGAAGCAAAGTGTTTGTTAGGAAATGGAATAGAATAAAAGTGAAAAACAACGACCACTTTTGCTAGTTATTTGCACCAATTGTGGTGTACGAAATAAACTGGCAGCTAAGAATTCGGATGGCTGGGTAGGAGACTGAAATGTGGTGTAGGGGGTAGAGCAGTGATGTGAGTGCATTGGCAGCATGGAATGTGGACTGTGAGATGGTGCAGAAAGGCACAGTAATATTGTAGGCTGCAGAACGTCCACGTTTTCTTGCATGAGACACGAATCTTTCCCCATCCACGACACTCCAAGTATTACCCTACGTGCATTTTTATTTCAAGGAAGACGGGCGCAATAGCCGAATGGTTAAAGCGTTGGACTTTCAATCTGAGGGTCCCTGGTTCGAAACTCGGTGACGGCGCCTGGTGGGTAAAGGGTGGAGATTTTTCCGATCTCCCAGGTCAACATATGTGCAGACGTGCTAGTGCCTGAACCTCCTTCGTGTGTATACGCAAGCAGAAGATCAAATACGCACGTTAAAGATCCTGTAATCCATGTCAGCGTTCGGTGGGTTGTGGAAACAGGAACATACCCAGCATGCACACACACCCAAAGCGGAGTATGGCTGCCTACATGGCGGGGTAAAAACAGTCATACACGTAAAAGCCCACTCGTGTGCATACTAGTGAACGTG
This sequence comes from Babylonia areolata, assembly GCF_041734735.1. Classification (NCBI taxonomy): domain Eukaryota; kingdom Metazoa; phylum Mollusca; class Gastropoda; order Neogastropoda; family Buccinidae; genus Babylonia; species Babylonia areolata. Next base: position 23,081,781 of record NC_134878.1, read on the forward strand.
GGAGTTGCAGCCCACGAACGCAGAAGAAGAAGAATTTCAAGGAAGTGGTAACCGAAATACCATACGCAGCTTCCTTGCTGGAAGACAGAGGGGAAAAAAAGAAATCTGAATGTTGAAGCCATGTAAATATTCTCTGGTTCTAATGACACGAGTAAAGCCACATAGATGATCATGCCATTTTTGACTGTGTGCATCGTTATCCGGAAATGTTATCTAAAGTGAGAGATGTGGTATCATAAAGATTTCATCCGGCGATTAGCAATAATGTCATCTTCTGTATTAATGTTCTATGCAAACCCGCTTTTATGACGCTATGCAAACAACGGGAAACCATTGATCAGCACCTCCCTCTGTCCATCCCAAACGCCACCCCCACCCCCACCACCACCCTCGTTTCCTTCATCTTTCCTTTTATTTACTCGACCGGTTTCCTTTCCTTTCTTGTGAGGGCATAATGAAACAGGCCATTGTGGAATGATTACTTTTTTCCTACCTTTTTACCTTCTCTATGTGAATGCATGTGTGTGTGTGTGTGCGCGCGCGCGCGTATGCGTGCGTCCGTGTGCGCGTGCGTGTGTGTGTGTGTGCGCGCGTGTGTGTGCGCGCGCGCCTGTGTATTTGTGTATATGTTCAGATTTGAGTCGTTTTGAAACCTTTACTCTGGTTTGAGTGAGTCTTTTGTTGTTGTTTTTTTCAAAAAGTCGTTATATTTATTTATTCATTCTCACAAATTGAGCAAAATTTAAAAAAACAAAACAAAAACAAAAAAAAACAAAAAAACCCAACAAACAAACAAAAACAAAAAAACAATATTCACGACTGAGCTAATTCAATAGATGGGTGAAAAAAATATATACACACAACTAAGTTTAGTCTACTTTTCACACAGAAATAGACCCTCAGACCTTGAACTCGGTGTAATGCATGTCCCCTGGTTTTAAGGGCAATGATTCTGTCAGCAGGCTTGTGAATGCCAGGGCTGTGCGGGCTATTCTGCATACAGGAAGAACGTGTGAACACAGTATTGCAAAAATTCATGCGCTTACGAAGACTTGAAGTTTCGTATCTGAAATCGTTGTCACTATACTCTTTTTTAAATATGTTCCTTCATCTCTCTCTCTCCCTCTCTCTCTCCTTCTGAAAACAAAACTTCTATATAACAAAGGTCTATTTTTGTTCAAAATCATGTCTGGATTTGCTTCCCCCTCACTAAAGTATAAATTTGTAACCAACACTCACCGTCATGTTCATAAAGTTATGGTACTACTTCCAAGGATCGATCTTTTAAAATCAAGTCTGTCTCATTCAGGGGGCTGTTTATGAAATGAAATATCATCCTGTCTCAATGTAAACACTGTAAAAAGCATCCCTATCTTTAAAAACATATATCGTGCACATTTATTGAAAAACATATGATATGTGACACATATCAAATATAAACAACAAGCATGTATAGATTATCAACATATACATGCCTCTCTCTTCCCCCGTCAGTCTCTCTTTGTCTGTCTCCACGGTCACTCTCACTATATCTGTCTGTACAGCCAGTCTCCCTCACTTTCTTTACTCTTCCCCTTGTCCATTCTTCCTTCTGCTCTCCACCACGCCCCGTCCCTATTGTCACTGTTATTATTGAATCAAAGCGTTATTGTATTGTACATAAGTATCTATACTTATGTTTGTACATGTTTATGTAATTATGATGTTGCTGTTTTTAATTTGACTCTCGCATTTTTTCTTCTCTCAATTATTATTCTGTGTGTGTGTGTGTGTGTGTGTGTGTGTGTGTGTGTGTGTGTGTGTGTCTGTCTGTCTGTCTCTTCCCGCCCCCCTCCCCGTGTCTTTGTGTGTGTTTGTCTTTCTGTCTGTCTGTCTGTCTGTCTGTCTGTCTCTCTCTCTGGACTGACAAAGACCTGGAATTCGTTGCTCGTTCTCCTATCTGTCCTCCTATTCTGTCTCCCCCTCACCTCTCTTCTCTCCTCTCCTCTCCCGTTTCCTTCGCACACCGTGGACATATTCTGAGCTGTGCGAAAGAAAATGAAATTCTCGCATACATTCTGAACAAGTGTAGGTCACATCCCCTCCATACCTTTAGAAGACAGTTTATTTCATACAGAGTGAATACCACCTGCTGTTGGTCATGCCTAACTTCACACTTCAGTACCAACTTACAAGTGACCCAACTATTTTTGTTTCATTTGCAACAAGTATGCAACCTTATAATAAGAAGCCAACACGTCCTATCTCTTTCTCATGTCTTGAAAAACAGAAAAAAGAAGAAAAAAAGCAAAGAACGAATGCCCTGCTGTGAAATAAAAATAAATTAAAAAACACCACGATGAAGGTCGCTGAATATTCTGATTTTGACAAATGATATTTTATGTGGCCCCTCTCTTTGTTTTCCTTCTTGACACACGCTGTTTTTGGTTAAGAAGATGGCGAGGGACTGGGGCCTCGTTCTGTGTTTGCTCAGCCTCGCTTCTGTTTTCCCAGCCTCGCTTCCAGTTACATGGAGTGAGCCCGTGTCTCGTAGGGCCATGATTTACGGCCGCGATCGCGTAAAGATAGAATTCCAACCAATGTGAACACTTTTCCATGGAGATTTAGGGGGTTCGCGGAATTGCTGCAACATAACCGTGAAGTTTTCTCATGATGGAAAGTCCCTCTGGCAAATGTTCGAGTTATTCTAAACCCCTAAATCATATTCTTAGATGGCTACCGGGTGTGCTCAGCTCAGTGAGGCCATCCCGGCTCAAAGATCTGCACACTGATCATTACCGAGTAGTCACGATACAGGGATATACACCGCAGTTTTCGTGTTTTGTCAGTTGTCTTCTCCCAAACCAAGCGTTCAAGAACACGAAACATTCATGTAAATTGGAAAATAAAGACCTCATAATCTTCATGATAATAATCTTTGCATCATCACAATTTCTTTTCATTCTCATAGTAGTTGCCAAACACACCAGTTCAAAAGAGCATTTTTACTCTTTATAAAGCATAATTCTGGCTGAAGCCGTTTCAGTTGAACTTCTTTGATTTCCCTAGTAGTTATCGTGTGTGTGTGTGTGTGTGTGTGTGTGTGTGTGTGTTATATGTATGTATGCGTGTGCGCGTATATGTGTACGCTCACATGTGTGCATTGATATGCGTGTGTATCTGCAACCGTGTTTGCGCGTACGATGTGTGTAATGAGAAGACAGAGAAACAAACTGGATTTAAGCCGCAGCGCTGGGTCCAAGATTGCTCCAAGGGAAATTGGAACCTTGATCTCTCGTGGCAGACAGCAGTGTCTTGATTTGCCGAGGACAAAAATCGCCTTGAAAAGATAGGATCCCGGTTCCTCATTGGGCCAGTATCGGATCAACCTGAATCAGGTTCCTCGTTTCCGTTTGCTGGGATTCCAGCTCTGCGTTTATTGGAAATGAGACAGGGGAAGAATAAGGTCTTATACACATGCACGCATGAACGCGCACATACGCAAGCATTCACGCATGCGGGGCATTTATGAGTATGCACGCACGCACGCACTCACACATACACACGCACACGCGCGTGCGCTCACACACACACACACACACACACACACACACACGCACGCACGCACAAAGAGAGAGAGAGAAGGAGAAAGAGAAAAGGGGGTGGGGGAGACAGAAAATGGGACTCACACACACGACCACAAACCCAAATATCCATGTTCTCTCTTTTGAACGTTGGAAGGCACAGAGCCACAGAGAAGGCACAGAGCCACAGAGAAGGCACAGCGCCACAGAGAAGGCACAGCGCCACTCAAATAGGACTTGGTGGGCTCCCATGCCTGATCAGTTCGCTGAGCTAAAAGCGATAGTCAGATTTCTTTCTTCTTTTTCTTTTTTTCTTTTCTTTTGACGGACGCACGCAACCCGGCTTCCCCCTCACCCCATCCCTCAGCCCCCATACACACACACTCACACCAGTTTTTTTTTAGTACAATCTTGAATGAGGTTATTTCAGACGTTGCGCCAGCGGGGGAATCAATATCTGGCTTTCACACTCGATATCTTCCAATGCAAAGTGAGATCTTAATCTCTTCCAAGAGAAATCAGGATCTTCATTTTATCTGAAGGAAAGTCTCCGTGATTCTTATCATATTTGTAATGGCGTCTATACACACACGCACGCACATACATATGCACGCGCGCGCAGGCACGCAAGGCAAACACACACACACACACACACACACACACACACACACACACACACACAGAGCGAGAGAGAGAGAGAGAGAGAGAGAGAGAGAACAAGTAACATCAAAATAATGATGGATTTTTTTTTCTTGCAATGAACTGATACAACTCAGTGCGCACATGAGTCTGTCTTTTTGTCTCTGAGTCTCTTTGTTTCAGCTTGTCTTCAGGTATGTCTGCTTGCCTGTCTGCCTGCCTCTCGCTCGCTCTCTCACTCTCTGTCTCTCTCTCTCTATGTCTCTCTCACTCTCTGTCTGTCTCTCTCTCTCTCTCCGTCTCTCTCTCTCTGTGTCTCTGTCTGTCTGTCTGTCTGTCTGTCTGTCTGTCTCTCTCTCTCTGTGTCTCTATCTCTCCTTGTCTCTCTCTCTCTCTGTCTCTGTCTCTCTCTCTCTCTGTGTCTCTGTCTCTCTCACTCTCTGCTGTCAAAAACAAACAAAAGAAACAGTCGGAACATCTTGTTGTGTGCTTATCAGAAAAAAAACCCGTTATATTATGTTCCATTATTTCATTTTATTTCAAGGAAGGAAATGTCAGCGAAAGAGCTTGTGTGTTTTCTCTTTCTTTTCGTTTCTTGTGATTCATTCTTTCCTTTCTTTTCTTTTTCTATTTTTCTTTTCTTTTCTTTTATTTTGTTCCTCATCTTCATTTTTTCTGGGGGGTTTTTCCTTCCTTTTTATTCCCTTGCCTTGTCTATATTTCTATACCTTTCCCTCTTTTATGTATGTATATGAACTTTTTTTCTTTTATTCTTTTTTTTAAATTTCTATTCTATTATCTATATTTCTTTATTTTGTTTTTCTTTGTATTTTCTTTTCTTACATTATTTTTCGCTTTATTTCCTTCTTGAAATTCATTATTATTGTTGTTGTTGTTGTTTGTTATTGTTATTATTATGATTATTGTTTTTGTTGTTTTTAATATCATTATCATTCTACTTCTTCTTCTTCTGCTTAATCATTATTATTATCATTATTATTATTTCTTTTCATTTTCCTTTTTTTTTTGGGGGGGGGGGGGGAGGTGTGTGGATGGTGGTGATGAAGTTAGAGAAGGAAGGAGGCTTTATTGGAAGTGTGAGGAGATGGACAGAAGGAGGTAATGTGTGTATCGGGGTTGGGGGAGGGGGGGGAGAGTGAGGGGAGTTCGAATATTTTGATCTCGCCACTATTTTGAATCTCGAAGTTCTCATTACGTTCTGGAGAAAGAGGGTGATGGAGGCTAATTCCCCTGATCTCCTGGTGAGAGAGAATATTTGTAGATTAGGATGATTAATTTTCTTGGGGACAATGTTTGGGTTGAACCGCACAACTGGTGTCAGAGAGAGAGAGCAAGAACAAGAACAAGAACTTTAATCTCCAGGCGTCCGGCCCCAAGAAAGAGGTCAAAAGTGCACAATATGGTGATCACGTAGCGACAACTCAATGTAAAATACATACTAACTTAAACCTGTAGAACAAAAGTGCATCTTGTGCATTGTAAATTAATTCTAGATTTTTTTTCGTTGCTGTCAGCGAATTCGTGTCGTATCTTCAGGGTATTAAATATATAAACAAAGAGTTTACGAATACTATAAATAGAACCATTCTTCAGCAAATGAACATATGATTGACCTTCAGAGTTCAGATGTTTTTGCCTTAGGTTATTGTATAGGTCACAACTTCGACCACGTTACAACGTTTACATGCGTAATTTGAATTACATTTGAATGTTCTCCTTAAAGCTGATCCATCTATTGGGAGCAAACTAAGCCGTAATTGTATCAAGCAGTCCCTAAAACACTTTTTATCCACAAAGTCAAAATATTGCTCACATTCAAAACTAGTTCTGAACAGTCTATAGACATGATATATATATATATATCTTTAGACATTACTGACTCGTCCCACTCATGCAAAAATATATTTTCCATTCTTTGCTTGAATAATGACAAAAAAGTTTGCTTACAACCAACGCCCTGTTGCAACCAGACATACCCAAATCCACGTCCAAATAAAGTATTTTTGACTAAAGACACCCAGCATTTTTCCCCTTTCGTCCAGTTTAATCAACATGAAATATGCCTGTCTGGGTAATCGGTGCACATTCATATTCAACAACCTTAACCAGTACCTGATACACCTCATAGCAGTATTTATATACAGTGGATAACGTCCTAATTCTCCGTATGCAGACTTGTTTGTTACTCTAAGTTCAAAAAACGTTTACATGCAAAGGAATGAACCTTCTCCATATTATCAAGTCTGTTGATGCCCCACATCTCAGAAGCGGTCTGTACCTGAGCAAAAAATATTTTGAAAAAACATTCTTTGGAAATATCATTCATCTTCGTTATGCATCTTTTACAGTCAATACATGCATATTTGCCTTTTACTGCTAAGGTATCTACTCCCCTGTTTATACTCATTTTTTGTCGTAAAAACAAACCCTAAATAGTTATATTCATTCACTATTTCTAGAGCATTTCCATCGAGATTCCACTTTTCATTTCCTCCCAAAAAGCCACCTTTTCGAAAAACTATCACTTTACTCTTGTCAGTATTTACACTCAAGAAGAGTGTTTTACACGCATCATTCAGAATATTTATTTGATTTTGCAGACCAGTCGCAGTGTCCGATAGCAATACTATGTCATCCGCGAACAGAAGAATGTACAAATCCAATAAATCAGGCAAAAACTGAATTCCATGAATACCATTGTTTTCAATTGCTGATGTAATTTCGTTAACAAACAATGAAAACAATATAGGGCTTAATATACATCCCTGCCTTAGACCAACGGGACAATCGAAAAACTCTGTTAACTTATCTTCAATACGTACGCAAGACGTAATACATTTATACATAGCAATGATAGCATTCATAAATTTTCCATTTATACCACTCTGAATCAAAATATCAAAATAAAGACTGTCGTTGCACAGAGTCAAATGCTTTTCTCCGGTCAGCAAAACATTCGTAAAGCTTGCCTCCCTTCATTGATAGAGATTTCCCAATAACCGCGTTCAGAGTAAAAATGTGATATGTTGTGGCATAACCACGCCTGAATCAAGCCAGTGGCTCTGTTAGCTTACCATTACCAGCCCATCTAACAAGTCTTACGTTTAGCACTGACGTATGACATGTGCTAATCAGACTGGGCCAAGACACGCCCCTGTAGTTGTCTGTTGAACTACTATCTCCCTTTTTAAAAACTGGAACAATTATTGCCTTCACCCACTCTTCTGGATACGTGCCTTATCAAACAGAATGTTAAACAGTTTCGTTAAAAAAAATGTACAGCAATATTTCAGCTGATTTTAACATTTCTGCCAAAATGCTGTCTACACCACAAGCCTTGCATTTTTTGGATTTCCGAATTGCATCTGCAACTTCTTGTTCTGAAATAGAATGACTGAGTTTATCATATATATTTGAATCCAAAAGAGAGAGAGAGTTGGGGGTGGGGGGGTGGGGGGGATGGGCGGTCCAACATGACAATCTAAAAGTGGGCCTTATCTTTCCTGTTTTCTTTCTTCCTTTGCTTGCTTCCTTCCTTTTTTTCTTGCTTACTGTGTGTCTGTCGTTTTGGTCTTTCAATCTGTCATTTCTGATTGCTTATTGTCCTCTCTCTCTCTCTCTCTCTCTCTCTCTCTCTCTCTTTCAATCTCAGTATAGATAAGGCTGAAGAGTTATGGAGGGTGGAAAATGGATTTTGTGAGACGTCCTTTGCGTGTTTGTTTTTCATTTCTTTTCCCTCAAAACAACAGCAACAACAGTAAAGTTTGTTATTTTTCAGAGCGTATCAAAACAGTTAAAAGTATTCCTGTCGAAACCAAACACCATCACTACCATTCAGCAGAAACAAATGGGAATAAATTCCCCAATTGACGAGAGGAAATTTCTTTCATCACCTCTCCTCGTGGGCGCCCAAGATGAATGGGTCAAACCCTAAAAGTTAACGAGCAGAGTCAGTGATATTCCAAAACAAACAATGTCTTGTTAGCGATAGATAGGGAACTGCCGACGAAAATCATTAACTGTCTCTGTGAAATCGCTGCCAAACAACACATCATGTCTCGGTGCTTCAAAACAAAGGAAAAAGAAAAGAAATCCGAAAGAAAACTACATTTTTAGAGTTGGAAAATATTGTCCTGTTAGAGGCGGCTTCCTCAGCCTCTTCAGCACAGGAAACTTTGTACGGCGGGTTCATCTTGCTAACATTGCACGCAAATCACTTAAGCCCCCGCATACTCAGGCCTACTTGAGCCTGTCTGTCTTCGCTGGTCTGAGGTTTTGTGTCGGCTGTTCTGATTGGTGCATGATTGCGTGCAGCCGTCTTTCGATGAGAGTTGTAACCAGTCTAAAGCTGGCTGACATTTGATCCACATCGCCATCTTTGCTTTTATTGCACTTTTTCCCCCTGTGGTTTGTGTTTGTGTGAGGAAGTGGATGATTCACTCCAACTGATCTCGTGTGTCTATGTGTGTCCAGACGTATATGTTTCACTTTGAAAGTGGATTGATACTTAGTGGTAGAATGACCACATGAAATATGAGAATACTGGATTTGAACCCCCATGCTACAAGGAGTTTCCTGTGCGTCCCTTTTCACCACCACCTGGCACACAAAAACTCGAATTTGTGTGATGGTCTGGGTGCTGTTGTTTTTTTCGGATTGCATAACAGACAGCGGCCAGAGTGAAATGTACTTTGGGCATGTAAAAGAATTGATATTAAAGACATTGTGACAAAGTTATGAAGACATCAGTTTTGTTAAACAAATACACTTTGTTAAATACTTTTTTTTTCCAAAGACAAAACCATTTAGGTAAAACGAATTTATACTCAAGTTCATTCACAAAAAGAAATTATTCAAACGGGAAGGGAAAACATGACGCATACTTTTTCTGATTTTCTTACAAAACCATCTCACTATTCTCAATCATCACAATCATCAACAGCCTATCTTTATTCTATATTCCTTGCACATTCCTGAAAGTGTTTATGCTTCTTGTCAAATCTACATAGTATCTTCCAATTTCGTAATCACTGCTATCATCATATCCGTCATCGGTTGTCATTATTCGTTTCGTCATCAGTTCCCCTGAAAGAGTCCTGGCTGCTTGCTTTACCGTCGTGTTCCTTCGCTGTCTGGCTGTAATTCCTGCTATCATCATACTGTCATCAGCGACGTCATTTCTCTTTGTAGCTTTAACTTCCGGCAGCGCTCATCAACATGGCGCGAGGTTTTGTGCCAGGAACATACACTGTTTGTCTATCCATTATATAAGGACTTTCACTCACATCCCAGCCATCCCCCAGCCCTCCACTCCCTCTCCACCCCCCTCCCTGCCAGGAACATATATGACCTGTCTATCCATTATATAAGGACCCCCCCCCCCCGCATCCCGCCCCTTCTCGCCCCCCCCCCCCTCACTCCCCCCCCACACACACACACATCCCAGCGCTCCACTCCTCGCACACACACACACCCCCCCCCCCACCACCACCACCCATTATCAAGACTTGGTGACTTTGTTCAGATACTGGCATGAGCTCACGCGCAGTAGGATTCCCGCAGACACCTGCTGATTTGTATGTGTGTAAGCTTGTCTGTGTGCGTTTGCACCTATGCAGGTTATGTGGCTTTGAATGGCCAACAGCAGGGTGGATCTGCAGTATCGAGTTTTGGGAAAAACTGTTTTTCTCTTTGTCTGTGTCTTTCTGTCTTTCTCTGTGTTTGTCTCCATCCATCTGTTTGTCTGTCTATGTCTCTCACTCTATTTTTGTGTCTGTACGTGTATGTGCACCTCTGTGTTTGTGTTTGTGTGTGTTTGAAAATCTCAACTCCCAAGGAAAATGCATTAACATAAAAGAAAATGTTATTTCTGTTGATCAGAACGAAATGACCGTTTTATGGCCGATTACTTCCATTCATTCCGAGGAAGGAAGTCTGGGTATGAATAATATGTTCAGATTTTGTTTTTCTTTCTGTTTTCCTTTTCTTTTTCTTTTTTTCTTTCTTTTTTATGATCTTTTTGCTTTTCATCCTTTCTTTCTTTTGTTTTTTGTGTGTTTTTTTCTTATCTTTCTTTTTTCTTCTTTTTTGTCTTTTCTTTCTTCATTACTTTCTTTTAATTTTTCTTTCTTGTTTTATTTCTTCTTTCATTATTTCAATAATTTCTTTCTTTATTTCTTCACTTACGTGTTTTTTTGTTTTTTTATCTCTTTCTCCTTTGTTCCGTTATTTTCTTTCTTTCGATTTGTGTTCTTTTGTATTGTCTTTTGTCTTCTATTTTCCGTCTTGTTTTTCATTTTCTTTCTTTACTGTCTTTCTTTGTTTCCTTTTCTCTCTTTTCTTTCTCCAGTTCCTTTTCTCTTTCTTTGTGTTCAGGAGCTTTGCTGTAAAAACAGAAGTTTGATTGGGAGGGTTTCGAAGATTGCATTGTATGACGGACATTGACTGGGGCGCGGTGGTTGGTGAAGGGTGACCAGTGTTTCTCTGACTGACCTCGTGATCTAGCCACTGTTTCGAATACTAAAGTTTTCCCTTTATGTTGCAAGACATTAACTCTCTCCATTCGAACGGCGAAAGAGACGACGTTAACAGCGTTTCACCCCAATTACCATCATCAAAATATTGCAAGCGGAAGGCTCTTATACTGAAGACGTGAATGTTGACAAAGAATACCACAATTCGGACGACGGAAGCTAAAGGTTGGGTCATTCAGACACCCACTGGACATCCGAGGGGTCTGTGTAGAGGAGAAGAGAGGATTGGCCGTACTGAGTGAGTTAATTCGGCTTCTGATGACTTGTTGAGAGGGTGTGGGTAGGATGAGGAGGGGGATGGAGAGGGACGAGAAGTGTGCCATCGCTTCCTGATGGTGGAGCGAGACAAAGGTATCCAGAGAACATCTGTGAATAATGGTGATTAACGTTTTGGAAGATAATGTGTCAGGGAAAAGAAAGAAAGAAACTCACAACACAAAACGTCTTGGTGTAGAAGAAGAAGAAAGGGAAATGAAATTGAGTCTTGCACTTTAGAGTTGCAAAATATTGTCCTGTTTGAGGCGGCTTCCTCGGGCTCTTCACCACAGGAAATCTTGTACGGCGGGTTCTTCTCGCTAAGATTGCACGCAAATCACTTAAGCCCCCGCATTCTCAGACCGACTTGAGCCTGTCTGTCTTCGCTGGTCTGAGGCTTTGTGTCGGCTGTTCGGACTGGTATATGATTGCGTGCAGCCGTCTTCCGACCATCAGCAAGTGGAAAGCCGGCCGTCTTTTGATCCACGTTGCTTTCTTTCTGCTTTGATTGCGTTCTTTTTTTTCTTTCTTTCTTTCTTTCTTCTCTCTCTCTCTCTCTCTCTCTCTCTCTCTCTCCCCCCCCCCCATGTGCCTGCACGTGGGAAGATATGGGGAAGAGGGACTTGGGGCAGTGATCCGTTCAAACTGATGATGTGTGTCTATGTTTGTATGTCTGTATACCTGTCCCTGTTAGAGTAGGACTTTCCTTTACCACATGCTCCCCCCAGCCACCACCACCACCACCCGCAGCCCTCCCCCCCCCCAAGCCCCACTAACACACACACACACATTTGCTTTGAATTCTGGTGCTGGTGTTTCAGTCATGATAAGACCAAAACAAAGAAAGAAACAAAAACAAAACAAAACCGATCTCATAGTTTGACTAAAGATGATTACTGAGATGATGTGTGATCAACTGAAATCCGTGCCGTCAGTTTGGTGAGTTCAACGCTCAGCTCTGATGGTCAATGGAATGTTCACGTGTGATTAAATGGAACTCCTATGTAGTCTTCAGTGTATGCATGTGTACTCATAATTACAATGTGTTTTTATGAACAGATAATGTTTGCTCATAGTGTGCCTGTTTTGTAATATGTTCTGCACACTAACGTCTGTCTAGATTTAAAAAAGAAAAAGTCATGGCATTGTACTGGGTCCACTTGTATGTCAGTTACCATATCCTAGCAAGTCATATTGTGTGGTTTTGGAATTCATCCTGTTATATTGCTTCTTTTACTATACTGCACTGTACTGATATATGTTGAACTGTAGTGTATTGCGCGGCATTGTTGTCAATATCTTGTTATGAATTGCTTGTATCTTGTGTAATTATCCATATCTCTGTTTTACCTTTTTTGAAAGCAGTTGTTTTTTTTACCGGTTGTTCTTACAAAATCGTCTCACCACAATCTGTCATCTCTCTAATCACCATCATCAACATCCCGTCATTATTTATCTCTTTTTTACTTTCGTGAAAGCGCTTTGATTCTAGTCCAAGTTTTTTAAAGTAACACTTTCAACATAACCACTATTATCGTCATTTCCATCATCGGCTATCATTATTTGCTTCGTCATCAGTTCCCCTAAAAGAGTCCTGGCTGCTTGCTTTACCGTCGTGTTCCTTCGCTGTCTGGCTGTAGTTCCTGCTATCATCATTACTGTCATCAGCGACGTCATTACTCTTTGTAGCTTTAACTTCCGGCAGCGCTCATCAACATGGCGCGAGGTTTTGTTCCTGTAGGAAGTACAGTCTGGACTTTCTCTCTTCATGTTTGTTTTTGTTTGTTTTTTTACACCATCTTCTCCCGCTTTTATCCTGTAATTTTAAGACTTGGTGACCCTGTTCGGAATCTGGCACGGGCACTCATGCTGCAGGAGCACCTGTTGGATTGTGTGTGAGGATGTCTAGGTGCGTGCGTACGTGTACCTTTCATGGCGGCTCTGTATTCGTCACCAGCAGGAAGAGGGGTGCATGTCTGCCAGGTTTTCTCAGTTTTCACCCGAAGTAGGAGACGCAGTTTCTGCTTTTCTTTCTCTTTGTTTCTCTCTTTCAGTCTCACTATCATTTCTATCTTTTTCAGCAAAAGATTGTGTGTGTGCGTGCCCATACGTACACTGTGTGCGAGTTATCACAGGAAACGTGATACTCATCACTGGGCTTGAAAGCAGTCTCGTGGTTTTGTGACTTACCTCATGTCTTAGTGTACGCAGTTAATTATGGGTATCTGGCTAGAGGTTACAAAATACCACGCACATTTTCTTGAACAGAAAATGTCTGCACTTTTTTTACTATAATTTGCATTGTTAATGATGCATCATTTACCCAGCCAACACGTTCAGTCTTTGAATTTGGTCCACATAATAATGATTTTCCTTTTATTCCACCTTCACCATCGTACTTTAAATAACGACTCTTACGTGAGCCCAGAGACACAACCTCTCTCTCTCTCTCTCTCTCTCTCTTACTCTCTCTCTCTCTGTCTGTCTGTCTGTCTGTCTGTCTCTCTCTCTCTTTCTCTCCACCTTTTTCGGTGCCATCTGTTCCACACAGCAAACCGATTACAAAACACATGCTTCCGGCGGTATTTGTTAAAATAATTTGCTCTGTGATTTCTCCCAGTCTCCTTCTCCCTCCCTCCCCCCCCCCCCCCCCCCACCCCCTTCCCCCAAACCCCCTCCCCTCCCCCCCCGAGTCCCCCCTCCCCCCATCTCTCTCTCTCTTTCTCCTTCATTAAAGACGTGTGTTTGCGCGCGTGCGCATGCGTGTGTGCGTGTGCGTCAGCGCGTGCGTATGTGTTCTTAAAAAGAAAATAAATAACCTAGTAATATGGATAGATCCGGTATCCTATCATGATATATAAGGTTAAATGCCCAGCTTGGCATGTCAATTTCATTTCACAGCGTATGAATATATATGACACTGGCCCATAGAAGCTTTTATTTTAAAGGCACGTCAAGAATATTAAACAGCTGTTGTTATTTTTTATACACTTGTACTATGTCTTATTCGTGTATATGCCCGTGCGCCCGTATTTTGGTTGAAAAGAGGTATGCGAGGATGTGTATTGTGAGAATCTCCTCAGTGTGTGATACAGCGTTGAGTTAAAATCTCTCTCTCTCTCTCTCTCTCTCTCTCTCTATATATATATATATATATATATATATATATATATATATATGATATTATAATATATATGGCTGTTTCCTTTTTCTCAGTTTTTCTTTCTGTTTGTATCTCTCTCTCTCATTTCTTTCATGCTTGCCTTTTTTTCTGTGTGTTATGCCTTCTCCTTTTCAGTGAAAATTCTTTAGGGCAATACTTTTAATTAACTCCTCGGAGATAGGCAGCACACGTTCACACCACACCGAGTCTTTGTGGTAAAAGGCAAGGAGGTGAATGGACCCTTTAAGTGGCAGCAGTGTTTCTCTGGGCCAACAAACTCACCGCCTACTTCTGTCCCGTGGGTCGTTTCACGGCAAGGGTTAATGCCGTCATCACACCTCGGAACGGAGAGCGGATCAACAACAGGTGCCTAAGCTTGTTGGCAAAGAAACCCCAGGCCAGCAAGCCCTCCGGTAAAGTCAATAACTTCTGTGGGTACCGAGGCCGTGACTCGCCACTTGTCCTGACTCTGACCGCTAACCGGAAACCAGAGGGAATGGCGAACGGAAATGACGTGAATGAACGGGAGAGAACTCCCGTTGGTCTCGGGACTAAGGGTCGATTCTGCGTTTTTGTCAGGGTATTGTTAGGCTTATTTCTTTCTTTCTTTCTTTCTTTTTTAGCCAAAAGACTGGCGGAGTACACAGTTTGATAGTCTACGATAAGAAAAAAAAAATGTACAAATGGAATGTAAGTGAGTCAGGAAAAAATAAGAAGCTTTGATAATTAGGACTTTGAATTGCTTCCTTTAAAAAAAAGTAACGAAGTGGGCTGGAGGATAAGCCCTTGGCAAACAAGTTGATTTGTGTGACTACAAATGAAAGGTTTCCTCATTAAACAGACAGGAAAATGAACAAGGGCGAACGCAGTAGGTATATATAACATACAAATAGCATGAAAATAAATCACTCGGTGGATCAGGATAATGTCAGAATAACTGTTCGAATCATCCGTTCCGTAGCATAATTCAAATTTGTTTTTCTTTTCGCACAAAATATTTCAGTCTACTTTATTCATCGCCGCCTTTGGAGAACCGATGAATCGTGATGTCTTTTTTTTTTCTTTTTTTTTTTTTTTTTTACTCCAACTAAAATGGTATTTCACCACTCTGTTTTAATGGCTTTTTGAAAGATGTTATCAGTCTGTTTTAATGGCTTTTCAAAAGATGTTATCTAACGGTAGGCGTTAAAAACTATGAACGTAATTTCTGAGGAGATACCATCAGGTTTCGAATCTGCAGTCAGCAGTGGCTAGGTCACATCAATAGATTTTCTCTTTTCACTTGAATTCATTGCTCTTCGGTTTGCTGTGTTAATCCTTTATCATAATCACCACCGCTTCTTTCTTTATTTACTACATAATGAGATATAAGTTCATTTTAAGAAAGACGACCGGTTGTGGGGTTCTTTGTGTTTAACCAAAACTCGGGTCAGTATAGTCTTTCACCGTCACCGTCACCGTCACCGATCCCTCAGATTCCGAATCCTTTGGGGCGCCTTCGAAGCTTTGTCAACCACCTTTCTCCAGTCCTCGCGTCTCTCGGCCGCTCTCAGGGTGTCTCTCAGCTCCGTGCCTGTCCACTCTCGAATGTTGTCCTCCCATCTCTTCCTTTGTCTGCCTCTTCTTCTTCCTCCCCTCACTGTGCCTTGTAAGATTGTTTTAGCAAGACCAGAGGAGCGTGTGACATGACCAAACCACTTCAGTTTTCTTTGTCTGGCGAGTGTTTGAAGGTCAGTATAGGGCCCGATTTCATTGCGGATACGTCTCTTGACTTCTTCATTCGTGATGTGGTCTTTGTATGAGATGCCTAAGAGTCTTCGGAAGCACCTCATTTCTACAGCTCTTATTCTTCTCTCTAAGTCCGCTGTGAGGGTCCATGATTCGCATGCATATAAGAAGATTGACATGACCAGAGAGCGCATCAGTCTGATTTTGGAACTGATGGCGATTTTTCTGTTTCTCCAGATGGGTTTGAGCTTGGTCATTGCGGCTGTGGTCTGGGCAATTCTTGACAGTATTTCTGGTTTTGATCCCTCGTCTGTTTTGTATAGTCTTTGGTATAGCCTAAAGCGCAGTCCATCCAGTTCCTGAACTTTTTCGCGCGCACATCTACGGAGAACTTATATCACATTCTTGTCACAAGTGTGTGGAAGTCAGGCTGCTGTCTCGGGGGAGATCGGACCGACAAGAGGGCAGCGATACCCTTGTGTCTGATCCCTTATGAAGGTGGATTTTCCAACAGAATTTTGCCAAGAGCAATTCTCTATTTTCCGCGCATTAAACAACGCACGTGTACACTCGCGCGTATACACACACACGCACGCACACACACACACACACACACACACACACACACACACACATATATATATATATATATATATATATATATATACGAGCGCGCGCGTCCGCATACACGCACACACTGAGTAGGGTAGGTAGGCCTAATTGCGAACAGCGTGTAACTGGGAAGAAGAGCTACATTTGACGATTGCAAAACCTGTTATCAGTAGGCTACAATACACACGTTGAGTTAGTCGCTTGGACTGAATCGTTCGCAATTAAGCATACCTACCCAAAAAATTCTGATCCTTGTTTGGAGGGTCATGCAAACACGAACGTATCCAGCATGGATCGTTCCTGCAAACGGAGTATGGCTGCAAAAATGGTGAGGTAAGAAGTGATTTTAGCCTGCGATTGAAGGAGTGTACTGTGCAACTGGACAGAAGATGCAGAAATGATAGACCCATAATTCAATGAATAAATAAAATGCTAAACGGCGAACATCAAGGGCATGAAAAGGTATCTTCATTTCGCAACAAGCATGAGTCTGCAGTGCTTCTTACTTTTTTCAGGAAAAAAGCATAAACTGATCAAGGATATGTGCGTGCACTGTGATGTGCGTGAGAGAGAATGGTAAAGAGAGAGAGAAGTGGAGGTGGGGCAGGATACGAGAAGCATTTGATGTTTTAGCTTGTTCCTCTCTAGTCGTGTCTGCTTCTTCTTCTGTTTTCTTAATGCATGCTGAAACAAGAATGTGACCTTATGGCTTTAGTATTGTAAATGAAGATCTCGGCCATTTTCGTAATGTTTGATTAACGAAACCTTTTTCTTTACTTTTTAAAAAACTATTTTTCATTTGTTTTAAACATCCATTAAATATTTATAGTAATGTACATCGCTGATAATGTTGATCTTTTATCATTTTCAGAAAGGTCTGTTCATCACATCCAAAAAACTGTATGCTAAAATACAATGTTGCCTTAATGTCAGCAGTGATGATGTCACGTACAGCCAAATGGCGACGTGAAATAATCTGTTTGTTTGTTTGTTTTGACGTCATTCGAAACGAATTAGACAGCCCCTGCAGAACCTGTTCTATTTCCATGCCTGTCGCAGAGGTGTCCGGGCATGACTGCGATCAGATAGTTGATGGTAGAAGATAATGCATGTCAAATAAAAAATAATTCTTTATCATTATGGCCTATAGTCGTGTAGTGTTTGAACTGGATGAGAGGAAATGATGACAGGAACTCTGTTCTTCAGATAAGGGGTCAGTAAGTGCTACGTGAATCTCAGACGTTGTTTCATTGCCGCGTGTTATTGTCTGTAACAGTCCGACAGGACTTATCGATTAAGTCATCAACCATGTACGATCGATGGCGTTTGTGAAGTGAATCATCACTGACCTCACGGACGTTTGATGAGTTTCAGTTTCAAGGGGGTATCAAGGCGTGTGAACTGATCCAAATATGCTACATCACATTGCTTGGAGGGGAGGAGGGGGGGGGGAGCGGTGGGGGGGGGGGGGGGGGGGGGACAAACAAATAAACAAAAATCCTGCGATGTCTGACCGACCCATAAACCGAACGCGCTGGTCAGACGTTGGGATGAGAACGTGGCGTCACTTGGTGCTTCTTTTCATCTTGGGTGAATGAGTGCTGCTGCTGCTGCCGCTGCATGGAGCGTAGGTTCACTGGAGTCATGAATAACATTCTGTTCAACGAGACAGATAAATAGGAACCAGAGAGAGAGAGAGTGGGGCGGGTGGGGATGAGGGGCGGGGGGGGCGATACTGATGGCATCAGGAAGTGCACTTGATTTTTTAGAACATTTGTTCCCTCCGACTTTCGCCGAACGGGACAAAATTAATCAGGTTGACTCATCGCCATGATCAACGCTGAAAGCCATCTCTGAACGCACTTTCTGCACCACGCTTAAACACCGAAAATCCTCTTCACAACATGGCATTGTAGAGACTGGCCTTGGTTTTAGGGACAGTGAATGACTTTAATTAGTGGTTGGGGGTTATTGTTTTGTTGTTGTTGTTTTTAAGTTGTTTTTTCTTTTTGTTTTTTGTTTTTTTTCTCGTACAGAGAACGAGTCGAGACTTTGTGAGAGGGCTGGGAGGGAAGGGAGCAAGGGGAGGGGTCATATGGAAAGGTTGGGCAGAGGAAGGAGGGCGGAGGTTGGGGCAGGGTACGGAGGTGGGGTGGTGTGATGTGGTGGTGGCGGCGGGAAGCGTAGGGAGGGGGGGGGGTATGCACCCAGTGACTCAGCCCTTTACCCCTTCCCAACACAGACCCCCCCTCCCCCCCCTACCCCCACCTCCCACCCCCCTCTCACCCCACCTCCCCCGGCATTATAAGGGAAACGACAGCCGCCGGAGCGAAACGTAACAGCTTATGTTGTTGAAGCAAGAAGGAGAGCCGGTCGACTGATACTGGGAATCGATTAGCAAGGGGCCGCTGGCGCTTGCAGGGTAGGGGTCCGACACGTGTTCCACAAGGCAGGCAACGAGTTCGGCAGGCCCTGGGACCCATGGAGGAGGTAGGGAGAGCGTGCAGCACGAGATGGGGGATGAGCCGCTAATCTCTTCTCCACGGCTGCCGGCCTTGTCTTGTCTTGCCTTGCCTTGCCTTGCCTTGTCTTGCCTTGCCTTGCGTTGCTTCCTCGTCGGGTTCTGCCGAGGCAGGGCGCTCTCCGCTAGTCCCAGACACACATCTTGTCGGAGGTCTGCTGATTGATGGCCAGAAAGAAAGCACTTCTCTCTTTCTCTCTCTCTCTCTGTCTCTCGCTCTCTCATCAATTCGAAAAAGGTCTTGAAAATGGGTGTGTTTTTGTGTTCTAATAGTTTTCTTTCTTTCCTTCCCCTTACCTTTCTTTCCTTCTTTGTAGTCTTTTTTTTTTTTTTTTTTTTTTTTTCGCTATTCAGCTTGAACAGTTGATACTGTTTTGGCGCCACTTGACGTCTTTTTCTAAGCAGTTGGATGTGTGTATTTTGTAATTATTACTAAAGAAGAGTAAAGTTATCGGTCACAAATCAGTAGGTGAGGAAGAGTGGAGAGCGGGGGGTTCTGGAGTCAGAGGGTTACGATGTATGCTTGCAAACTTTCACTCCTTGTGTTAAAGAAATAGCGTTTTCAGTAGAAGTTTCAAAGGTTTTTGATGAATAAATGATTTTACCGTTTAAACTTATTGATTTATCGCTTTTAGGTTGTTCTGAACTTGGACTCGTATGTGCAGAATATGTATATATGTAAACATGAAATGATAGTTGTATAATCGTTGGATTTCTCTTTTTCCTTCTCTCTTCTTTGTGAGATCGTGTGTGTGTATGTGCGCCTCAAATGTGTACAGACATGAGGCCCAGAATTAAAATTCTTCGAGTCCTTGACCACCTCGCCCGGAGGATAAAGGGGTTTGCGTAGGTGGTAACTACCCTGCCTGTAAAAAAGACCAGTTACAGAAGCATCGACGACAAAGAACCAAAACATTCACCTGGGCAAGAAAGGGTCTCCGTCCCCGAGACTTATGACGCAGTGCAGTGAAAGCCGAAAGGAAGCTGCAAGGTTGACTCCCCTTCTGACACCCAGGACAACAACGCAAGTAGCCACATGGAACATCAGGACGATGTGTGAAGCAGGAAGAACCATCCAAGTAGCGAGAGAGATGAAAAACTACAAGATCGGAGTGCTAGGATTGAGTGAGACAAGGTGGTTACAGTCAGGACAGATGAGACTTTCATCTGGAGAGCAGCTGCTGTATTCAGGACACACAGAGGATGGATCCCGCCACACTGGGGGTGTGGCCCTGATGCTGGCACCGGAGGCACAGGGAGCACTCATCGGCTGGGAACCTATCAACTCCCGCATCATCACAGCCAAGTTTACCACCAAGAAGAATGACATCAGGCTGAACATCATCCAGTGCTATGCTCCCACCAATGATGCAGAAGAAGAGAAGAAAGATGACTTCTACCAACAACTACAGACAGTGATAGACAGAAGAGGAGCCAAAGACATAACCATACTGATGGGAGATTTCAACGCCAAGACCGGAAGGGACAACACCGGCTACGAGGACACCATGGGGACACACGGACTGGGACAGATGAATGAGAATGGTGAGCGCTTTGCAGACCTGAGCCTTGAACCAGCTGGTGATAGGAGGAAGTATCTCCCCACACAAGCGCATCCACAAGGCCACATGGAGATCCCCGAACCACGTCATGGAGAACCAGATCGACCACATCTGCATTGAGAGTGATGAGAGGAGCCAGTGTGTCATCAGACCACCACCTCCTTACGACGACAGTGAGACTTCGCCTCAAGAGATTCACCAACGCCAACAACACACGGACAAGGTACAATGTTGGACTGCTCAAAACAAGGACACACAAGCAGCATTCCAGACCAGCCTTTCCAACAGGTTCCAGCCACTACAAGAGCTGATAGAAGATGGTGAGAAGGACATCGAGACACAGTGGGAACACAGCAAGAAGCTCTGGCACGACACATGTGAAGAGGTCCTTGGCAAGAAGAAAACTCAGCACAAGGAATGGATTTCTGCCAACACCATCCACAAGCTGGAAACAAGGAAAGAAAAGAAAACTTTGCTGAACACGAACAGAACAAGAGCAACTAAGGCAAAGGTCACAGGAAGAGTACACAGCAGCGGACAGAGATGTAAAGAGGAGCATCAAAAAGGACAAGAGGGACTACATCGACGACCTGGCCAGTCAAGCAGAGGCAGCAGCCGGACAGGGGAACCTGAAGGACCTGTACCTGGTGACCAAGAAGCTGACGGGCAAGTTCCAGCAGACAGACAAGCCAGTGAAGGATAAGAACGGGAACCCACTGACAACAATCGAGGAACAGCTGAAATGATGGGCAGAACACTTCAGGGAGCTGCTGAACCGCCCCGCCCCTGATGCACCACCAGACATTCCACCTGCAGAGACAGAACTGCCCATCAGCTGCGACAAACCCTCAAAGATAGAGATCAAGAAGGCTATCATGACTCTGAGAAATGGGAAGGCTGCAGGGCCAGATGAGATACCAGCAGAAGCCATCAAAGCAGACACGGAAATAGCTGTCAAAATGCTATACAGCCTCTTCAGCAAGATCTGGGAGAAGGAGGAGGTACTGGCCCAGTGGAAAGAAGGAATCATCATCAAGCTGCCGAAGAAAGGAGACTTCAGGGACTGCAGCAACTACCAAGGGATCATGCTCCTGTCAACGCCAGGCAAGGTTCTCAACAGGGTTCTACTGGAAAGGATGAAAGAGGCCGTCGACCCCAAGCTCCGAGACCAGCAGGCAGGCTTCCGGCGGAACAAATCCTGTGCCGACCAGATCGCCAACCTGCGCATCATCGTGGAGCAGTCGCTGGAGTGGAACTCCCCCCTCTACATCAACTTCATAGATTATGAGAAGGCCTTCGACAGTGTGGACAGAGAGACGCTGTGGAAGCTGCTGAGGCACTACGGAATCCCAGAGAAGATCATCTCCCTCATCCGGTGCACCTACCAGGACATGAGCTGCAGGATTGACCACGCAGGCCAGCTGTCCAAAAGTTTCGAGGTGAAGACCGGAGTTCGTCAGGGGTGCCTGCTGTCACCGTTCCTCTTCCTCCTGGTCATCGACTGGATCATGAAGACCACTACAACAGGCAGGAACAACGGTATACAGTGGACACTCTGGTCATAGCTGGACGATCTCGACTTCGCTGACGACCTGGCGCTCCTGTCACACAACCACAGCCAGATGCAGGACGAGACCACTCGCCTGGAGACCACGTCAGCTAGGACAGGGCTCAAGATCAACAAGAAGAAGACCGAGTTGATGAAGATCAACACCACTGCCAACACACTAGTCACAGTTGGTGGAGAGCCCATCAGGAAGGTGGAGTCTTTCGTCTACTTGGGAAGCGTGGTTGATCGACAGGGAGGCACGGACCGAGACGTCACAGCCAGAATCGGCAAGGCAAGAACAGCGTTCATCATGCTCAAGAACACCTGGGCATCTGGAGCAATCAGTATGAAAACCAAACTCCGCATCTTCAACTCCAATGTGAAGTCAGTTCTGCTCTACGGATGCGAGACATGGCGGACAACACAGACGATGCAGCAGAAGATTCAGACATTCTTCAACACTTGTCTGAGGCGCATCTACAAGATTCGATGGCAGGAGAAGATCCGAAACGAAGATCTGTGGGAGCGAGCGGGACAGGAACCAGTGGTCAAGCAGATACTGCGTAGGAAGTGGGGCTGGATCGGATACACCCTCAGGAAGCCAGTGTCCAGCATCACACGCAGAGCCCTGAACTGGAACCCTCAGGGAGAGAGGAAGAGAGGCCGGCCTCGCAACAGCTGGAGGCGAGACACCGAGGCAGAGCTGAAGCAGCAAGGGACCAACTGGACTGGAATGGCCAGAACAGCCCAGAACAGAGTGCGATGGCGAGGGGTCGTCGATGGCCTATGCTCCACCAGGAGCGATGGGCAAAATGAATGACATATCACCTAGATTCAGTAAATTTCCAGTCAGCTCAGATTAGCGTTACTCGTGGCTACTAAGCATGAACAGGTCATTCGCGATTTGTCAGTCTGTCTGTTTAAAGCATTCAGACGGCGATCAACTCTGATCTGAACTGACTTGTTTCTTCACGACATAACCGCATATAATAAATAAAATGATCATGTGTTTGCACCCCTTCATGAGGGGCAATGGCCTCCACTTGAATAAATCATCCGTATGCGTCTCTGTCTCTGTCTCACACACACACACACACACACACACACACACACACACACACACAGAGAGAGAGAGAGAGAGAGAGAGAGAGGGCTGTGCGGAACTCAGTGAAGGGGAATGGGGTGGATGGTATGAGGAACAGGGAGGAGACACAGTGACTAAGTAATTCAGGTACATATTAAGCCCTAGTCAACGTAGAACAATGGAGGGGAGGGGTGGGTTGTACGAAGCAACATAACCTTCTTTAATTTCAAAGAAAGACAGAAAGAAAAGAAAAGAAAAAAGGATCTGACGCAGTAAGAGTAAGGAAAGAAAGGAAGGTAGGAAAAAAAATAAAGAAAAAACAGAGAACGTAGCCATGTCAGGTTAACAGAAAAGCAAACAAGCGGCGGGTGCGCGCGGCGGCAGGCGCATAAGCACATTCCACTTCCTGTCGCATTGCATTCCGCAAACTTCCTATGTGTCAGTCTGCATCCGGTTCCGTCCTACCCTTCTCTCCCCTCCGCTCCTCCATCCCATCCCCTATCCTCACCACACCCGCCCAGCCGTACCCCTCACCCCCCACCCCCACCCCCAAACCCCCACCCAATCCCTTCCCATCTCTCGTCCACACTTCATACCTGTCTCCTGATTTCCCCCCTCCGCCCTGTTCGCTCGACCCCGGACATTTTTCGCATATGTAAAATACAAACCCGTGGTTGGGTCCAGAACGTCGGCACAAGGGTTATGGGTGTCTTCCTCACGTTGTCATTTCATACCAGCTGGCCGGGGCGGCTGGGCCGCGTTTAACTTTGTGGACGAAACCAGGAGGAGGTTGGTGGTCACGTTATGCTGATTTATTTCAGTCCAGCCCTACACTTGAAGCGTTCGTGATGTACAGTTTCAGAAGTAGTTATGGGAAGGATACTTTTTACGGTGTGAGGGAGCGGGAGGCGGGGAGGGTGGGTCGAGGGGGCGAGCTATTATTGGACTTCCGCAGCTGCTGCGGTTGGGGTTATGCGGAATGAGGTACAAGCTTGTGTACCAAGGCGAATTTAGCGCACACATGTACGCACATATGCGACTGCAAGCAGGCACGCACGCACATACGCACACACGCGCGCGCACACGCAAATACGCGCGAACACACACACACACACACACACACACACACACACACACACACATACAGAAAATAGCCGGGGTAGGTCTGGCGTGTGAACCGTTCTGTCGTGACACCCAGTGCATTGGGAAAACGATCATTGAACTGAATTGGAACAAAGTGCGCGATGAAGTTGTCAGCATCCCCGCTACAGCGTAAATCCTTTGGGTCGTTTTCAGCACTCGTCTCTTTTGTCAAAGGGACGCAAATCGCTCTGATGACGATGTAATAGCCTCCCTTGTTAGAAGGACACAGAAGGAGATGCAAACAAAATCAAATGGTTAAGGCACGTTGCTGTTAGATCGTGTGTGTGTGTGTGTGTGTGTGTGTGTGTGTGTGTGTGTGTGTGTGTGTGTGTGTGTCCCTGCGTGCAAAAGAATAGAAAAGAGAGTGAACAACGTTAAATGATGAAGCCACGTTGTTGTATCGCCGAGTGGTTTGCACACACACACACTCATTCACCTGCCACCAAACACGCATATGAAAACTGACTGGCATGCTCATTTATGCTCTCGCGCGCACACATGTAGAAACACGCACGAGTGCGCGTATACACGCACACACATACACAAAAAGCGCCCGCCCGCATAATATTGACAAATAACGGACGCGTGCATGTGTGTGTGCGATCAAACACGCAAACTCGAATGTGTACTCACATGCACACGCACACACATACATGCACATGAAGACATGCACGCTCACTTATGCGCTCACGCAGATGATGAATTGGGTGAAGCTCTCTCTCTCTCTCTCTCTCTCTCACTCACACACACACACACACACAAACACACACACACACACACACGCACGCACGCACACACACACACACACACACACACACACACACACACACACACACTGCTCACACATTCGCACACGACACGCGCACACAACACATGCATGCGCGTGCAAACAAACACACACACATATTCACGCATACACTCACGCGCACACACAAACACACACTCACACACAAACACACACACACACACACACACACACACACAAACACACACACTCACACACACACACACACACACACACACACACACAAACACACACACACACATGCAAACACACACACGCACGCGCGCGCGCCCATATTATTTCCTCTCCCGGCGATCATATTTTTGTGAGTTCCCTTTTTCCCCCTTCTCCCAAATGGGGTGTGCAAACAGGCCGAGTGTCCTGGGATTGTGGGGAAACATTTTATGGATGATTAAATCCCTTCGCCATCCTGCCAGTATGGCCGTGAGCTAAATGCCTCATTACAGTGAAGTGCGTTTGAAATCTCTGGTAAAACCGGTGTGTGGTTTTGTGTGGGAGTGAGGGAGGGATGGTGTGTGTCTGTGTCTGTGTCTGTGTGGATGGGTGGCTGTGGGGGATGTGTGTGTGTGTGTGTGTCAGTGGGGGTGGGGGTGGTAACTGTCTCCGTCTCCTCTCCTAAAAAGCAGTTTTTGGTCTGTTTGACAGTCAGCTGGTGTGCCTCTGTCTGTCTGTCTGTCTGTCTCTCTCTCTTACTCTTTTTTTCTTCTCTCTCCCTGTGCCATCCTTTGCCATCTTTGGTCTGTCTCTCTGTCTCTCTCCATGTCTCCGCATATCTCATTCACTGTTAGTGTTACCGTCCCTCCCTTCATACCCTCACACACCTGCCTCCACCATCTCTCTCCCTCCCCTCTCTTCTCTTCACATCCTTTTTTTTTCTTTCCTTTCTTTCTTTCTTTCTTTTTCTCGTGTCATTTCGACTCTTTCTCGCTTTCTTCTCAGTCCCGCCATCTCTCTGTCTGTATGTACTTGCCATTCTTCTGCTCTGCCGCATCCCCTCCTCTCTTTTTGACATAAAACATCCCCCTCCTCTCTTTTTGACATAAAACATCCCCTCCTCTCTTTTTGACATGAAACAATCCTCTCCTCTCTTTTTGACATAAAACATCCCCCTCCTCTCTTTTTGACATAAAACATCCCCCTCCTCTCTTTTTGACATAAAACATCCCCTCCTCTCTTTGTGACATAAAGGATCCCCCTCCTCTCTTTTTGACATGAAACATCCCCCTCCTCTCTTTTTGACATAAAACATCCCCCTCCTCTCTTTTTGACAAAATATCCCCCTCCTCTTCTTTTTGACATAAAGCATCTCCTCCTCTCTTTTTGACATAAAACATCCCCCTCCTCTTCTTTTTGACATAAAACATCCCCCTCCTCTCTTTTTGACATAAAACATCCCCCTCCTCTCTTTTTGACATAAAACATCCCCTCCTCTCTTTTTGACATAAAACATCCCCTCCTCTCTTTTTGACATAAGGCATCTCCTCCTCTTCTTCCACCTCTCCTGCAGCCCCTCGTCCGAAAACACAAGTAATCGCCGCAATATATCACGGTGTCATCTCATGACGGAGGGTTTTTGTTCCGTTTCATTGTTGTTGTTGTTGCTGTTTTCCCTTTCTTCGTTGCAATTTCTCTTCTTTCTTATGATAAAACGTCAAAGTCAGGTCAAAGGTTTTCCTCTGATGCTTGTAACCATGTAACCCAGTACTACCTGTCCCATTTGGAGAGGAAACTCAACGAGAAAATCCGAGCTGGAGAAGGACGGGCTCCGCCAGATTTGTGACTTGTCCAAGACTCGCCACTGGAAGCAGTGGAGTTGAGGTGTCATCGCGAGATGCTAAACATCAGGCACACTGATCACTTGTCCAATGAACAAAGTGCACCAGACCATCAAGCAGCACACTGGACCTTATGAAGATCTGCTGACATCAGTGAAGGAAAGAAAAACTACGCTGCGGCAGCCATACAACAAGATTCAGTGGCTTTGCAACAGCAATCCTCCAACGAACTGTTGGGGGGGAGAGAGAGACGGAGGGGAAGGCAGAAAAAAAAAAAACACACCCCAAAAAACGATGGACTGACAGACAACACCGCACAATGACAGGAAAACCATTTGCAGAGACCCAGACTTTAACACACAACCGACCGACCCGGAGGTACCTGGTGAATAGTTCTGTGCGGCGTCCCGAGTGACTGACTATCCACAGAGACACAAAGGAGACGATTGGATCATGTCATCCGGAGTGATTTTTATTTTAATTCAGACATAATACGTGTTTATTTGCACCTCTATAGTTTGCGTTCTTTTCAAGCGTAGGTGTGTGTGTGTGTGTGTGTGTGCGTGTGTGTGTGTGTGTGTGTGTGTGTGTGTGTGTGTGTGTGTGTGTGTGTGCGTGTGTGTGCGTGTGTGTGTGTGTGTGCGTGCATGCGTGCGTGCGTACGTGCATTTCTGTGTATGTGTGTGTGTGTGTGCGTGCGTGCGTGCGTGCATTTCTGTGTATGTGTGTGTGTGTGCGTGCATGTGTGCGTGCGTGTGTGCATTTCTGTGTATGTGTGTGTGTGTGTGTGTGTGTGTGTGGCTGGGAGAGGGGTACGGAGCATTGCGGGTGGGGGGAGGAGGGGAAGAGGCGTATGTGACCAGACGTCAAACCAAAGACCAGTCAACAAATTGTAACATTGAATTACACAATACTATACATATGTAGCCAAGGCCTGCACGGTGATTGTCGCAGAGAGGCCCTTGTGGACTCCCACCTATTCCAACCTGGTAATATATCAGAACTGTTCTC
The DNA here is from genome assembly GCF_041734735.1 of Babylonia areolata. NCBI lineage: Eukaryota > Metazoa > Mollusca > Gastropoda > Neogastropoda > Buccinidae > Babylonia > Babylonia areolata. Next base: position 23,109,745 of record NC_134878.1, read on the forward strand.
TCGTAAAAACGCTTCACGTAAATAAAAAAATCCAAAAAAAAAATTAAAAAAAGGAAAATCATCACTTTCCGCAGACAGGCTGCTCGCAAAACCGTAAGCTTCTGCGACACGAGTGAGAAGGGCTTAACACTGACGGACACGGACCAGGCCACACCAGGAGGCAGGGCTTTAAATCAAGCGGGGCGAACAGGACAGGAGACAAGCACTTTCTGTTGTCAGCCACCGGCTGGGTGGGTGGCCGGGCCTGAGGACAGGTTTGACTTGGAGCCTGGGACACACCACCACCACCACAACAACAATAATGATAATAGTTGATAGTGGTAGTTGATGGTGATAATGATGATAATGATAATGAGAAAAAGAAGAAGAGAGAGAGAAGAAGAAGAAGGAGGAGGAGAAGAATTATTATCATCATCATCATCAGTAGTAGTTGTAGTAGAAGATCAAGAAGAAGGAGAAGAAGAATCATCGTCATTATCATCATTATCATCATCATTATAGTGAATAATTATGATGATGATGATGATTATCATTATTATTGTTACCATCATCATCATTCTTATTATTATCATCATAGACAAAGTCATCATCATTATCATCATAATTGTTTTTATTTTCATATTATCATTATAGTTATTATCATTATAATCATCATCATTATTATAACTTAGTACTTTCAGAGCAGTAGTTGTAGCAGCAGCAGTAATAGCAGAAGTAGTGGTAGCAATAGAAGAAGCAGTAACTTTTTTTTTTTTTTTTTTTTTTTTTGGATAAGTGGAGGACTGTTTGCGTGGCACCATTCAGTTTCCACCGCATGCTGCATTGTTCAGTCTCAACAATGTCCAGCTGTCTTACGACTCGAGAATTACCCAGCAACGTCTTATACAGTACATTGTAGGCTGTCTGATACCACTTAAAAGGAAAGCAAAAAATCAGCCGAGTGGTTGTGGCGTTGGACTCTCAATCTGGGAGTTCTGGGTTCGAATCTCGGTCGCAACGCTTGGTGGGTTAAGAGGGTGGGTGGGGGCCCGGGGATGGTGGTGGTGGGGGGTGGGGGTGGTGGGGAATCCAATCTCCTTGGTCAACGGATGTGCAGACCTGCGAGTACCAGAAACCCCCTTGGTGTGAATGCGCATGCAGATGACTAAATACGCACGTTAAAGACCCCATAGTCCATGTCAGTGTTTGATGGGGCACGGAAACAAGAACAACCCCAGCATGCACATCCGCGAAAACGAAGTATGGTTGCCAACACGGCGGGGTGAGAATAGTCATACACGTAAAAAGCCCTCTCGTTTTCAAACCATGTATGGAAATAAAACACAACTAAGTTAGATGTTGAAAAAAATGGTGCAAGTTGATATGTAGGGATATGGATATCTATTACTTTTTTTGAAGAACTTATTCAAAATGACTTATTCAAACATTCTCAGTTATTTTTGCTTAGAATGTTATATGTGTATATCAATTATATGGGTTTTTTATGTTGTTTGTTTTTGTTTTATTTTCCTATTGTTACTATGTTTTTGTCAGATTTGTCTTTTCTCTTTTCCCAGTATATGTATTTATTCATTTATGTCTTCATGTCAATTGTCCATGCGTTATAAAAATGGGAAAATAAAAAAAGTTTTTTAAAAAATTGCTGAAAAAAACAAAACAAAACAAAATCCCTCTCGTACATACGAGTGAGCCCACGAACGCATAAGAGAAGGAGAGCAGACAGAGATGGGGAGAGAGGGAGAGAGAGAAGCACGAACGCATAAGAGCAGGAGAGGAGACAGAGATGGGGAGAGAGGGGGAAAGAGAAAAGCACGCCAGCGAACAGTCAAACAGACCAGACTGCTGGATCTGGAATTTCTCTCTTGTCTCTTACTTTTACACAATTCATCGTTTCCTGCCTACCCCTCACCCCCCCTTTCACCCGACCCTCTTTTCATTTCAGCTTCTGTCCCCTCAAACACACACGCTCGCGCACACACACACAGACACACACAGATGTATGTGTGTGTGTATATATACATATATATATATATATATATATATATATATGTGTGTGTGTGTGTGTGTGTGTGTGTGTGTGAGTGTATATATATATATATATATATATAATATATATATATATATATATATGTGTGTGTGTGTGTGTACACACACACACACACACACACACACACACATATATATATATATATATATATATATATATCCCTCTAACTATCTCTTTCACTATCCCAAAAACCCGCATTTTTTTTATCAGTGTCGTCTATTCACACACACACACACACACACACACACACACACACACACACACACACACACACACAACACTTCACTTCTTTTCATCTGTCCTTTTTTTCCCCCTTCCCTAGATATGTCACTCCAAGGTGCATGCATGAGCGAACGCGCATGTACCCACCCCATCCCTCCCTCGCCCCACTCTCACGTCTTTTTTTCATTTTCCTGTGCCGCTGTCGAATGGGCTGAAGATAAGAGAAATGATATGAGGCTTGTCTGTGTGTGATGGCTTTCATCTGAGCTCCTCCTCTGCATGCCTGCCTGTCTGTCTGCCTGCCTGTATGTCTGTCTCTCTCTCTCTCTCTTTCCACTCTCTCCCTATTTCTGTCTCTGTGTTTCTCTCTCCCATGCTCCATTTCTGTCAACTGAAATTTTACTAGAATAAACACACACACACACACACACACACACACACACACACACACACACGACTTGTTTGTGCATCCATAGATTCGTCACTCACCCAACACAATATCCCACCCCATACCCGAATCACGCACACACACACACACACACACACACACACACACACACACACAAATACACACGACTGGACGCCCTGACACTAAGAGAGGTTGATTCACGAACTTTTGTTTGTTCGGTCACCGTATTGTTAAAAACCAAAAATGGTGGTCTGGGCGTTTGTCTTTCGGAGGAGACAAAACAAACTGAGATCACGTTTGGAAACATGCACTTGGCGTGCAGGAAAAGAAATTTACGACACAGGCGTTGTTGTCCCTGTCAATCTCTGTAGGAAAATCCAAGTTATAGAAAAGGGTTTGGGACTGGGGTTCACGTGATTATGACGAATGGCGGCGCGCTCTCCTCACAGAAGACCGCCTGAATTTCATACAGTAAATTTGCTGTTATTGAAGAACAATATAGTATAGTACAGTATAATACAGTGCAACAAAATGCAACACAGCGCAGTGTAGTGTAGTGCAGGACAACTCAACGCAACAGGTCACAAGAGATAATAAAATACAGAAAGGCCTTCACGACGTAGACCTTGTGTAGTTTACTATACAGCGCAGGTCAACAGCAAAACGAGAACTGTATCATCAATGGTTTCTCCACTGCAACGGGAAGTCATTTACAGTTAAGTCTTTTGTGAACTGTGACTGAAATTAGGAGGCAGGATTGCACTGGCTGTTAGCGTTGCAGCCTGGGGGCTAGTCGGCCTTTGGGAACCATCCCAACGCGACTGTCCTACTCCCGCCCCCCACTCCTCCCCTCCTCCCTTGGCCGAGAGAGTGGGGATGTAACTTGGGCAAGAAACTCTCCACTATAATCAAAACCCAGCCCAGATAGTCAGGACAGGCAGATGCCTCCTCTGTTGTTCTATTGGTCATAGTCGGACACGACTGACTATCACGCAATTTCTGCGGTTTCTGCCAAGCGAAAAGAAAGAATGTACGGATTAAGAACCTGTTCTCCATGGTGGTAAAATTTAACAAAAGAAATACTAACTGATGTCACACTGACCGAATTAAGACATGCGTGTGCACGTCATGCATGCCCACCGTCACGGGTCATGAATGTCACTGGCGAAGGTCATGATCTCCACCCGATGACCTCATGACCCGACAGGACACGAACCTGCCGACAGCAGGTGTGATTTGTCACTTTTTGTTTGTCAAAGGGTGTGAAGAAGTGGAGGTATAACTCTTCTTAATGTGACAACTTAAGCGGTGGCGAGGCTTACTGAGGAGGATTCTCAAGAAAATCTCGTCCCACAGGAATTAAGAGATGAGCTGCAAGGCACTGATTTAGAATTATAACGACCTTAAGCCGACACGGCGCGCGTGCGCGTGTGTGAATGTGTGCGTGCGTGAGCGCGCTCGTGTTTGCGTACAGTGTGTGTGCGTGTGCGTGTGTAATATAATATGCTCTTTGTTCGCCGACTATTCCCCTTTATGGTTTATGACTGGGTGTCAGTCATGTGATTTATTTGTACGAGTCATCATAATTCGTTATTTTTAAAACTCCTCGTGCGTTCCCCAGATTCCACAAGTGGAAGAGGCACACGTGGTTAATCACAGACACGTCCAAGATCTGAGCACGCACAAAAATGAATAAATAAATAAATATTTTTAAGTCTCTTGAAACGAATAATGAGGTGAATAAACTGTATGACTTTTCTCTCACTGAGACGTTCTTGTGGCACGATACGCAATATCCACATTTCTTTCCCTCCACTCGTCTGTGTGACTGACGGAGTGCAAGTCCACGCCTTTAGTGTTGTGAACGCCAGTCACTAGGTCTTGTGGATATAGCCGCATGATGTATGACGCATACAATATCCACTTCTATTCACCTCGCTGTCAGTTATATTGATAGTTCAAACTCGAGTGGTGTTATCATTGATTCAGCTGTATCTCATCGGAAGGAAAAGAAAATGGAGTCGAGGAATCAAAATATGGAAGTGGGCGGAGGGGAAATAACCAGTGCGAGTGTATTACGAAGACTGTCTTAGAAGAGTATTGTCCCTTCCAAAATTCTCTCGCTCTCTCTCTCTCTCTCTCTTTCTCTCTGCTATTTGGAAAGAACAACCAAGGCATGGCAATGCGATGTTATTGCAAAATGCATGGATCATATCACCAATGAATAAGTGCGCCAAACCGTCAGCGGAAACACGTCCCAGCATGTCCAAAAACTATTTTCTCCTCGCCACGCCAATTGAAAACGTGAGCGATTTCCTGGGCGATGCAGCAACAGCCTGCAATAATGCCGGAATGCCGTAAGTGACAAGACAAGGCAAAGTCCTTTATTTTCGAGGACAACAGACAAGCACGTGTGTGCGTTTGATTTATTTCAACACCCAGTCCCCGCCTTTAACAGGGTCTACACTATACAATGCCAGATAAAGGGCATAAGCATTGTGGTAACAAAATACATATACAAATAAATATATAGTACTTTTGTTGCCATGGGTCGCTGGGTTTTTTTGTTTTGTTTTTTTTGTTGTTATTGTTTTTTCAGTACGCCAAGTGCGTGCTGCACACTGGACCGCGTCTCAGTCGAATGATTAGACGCTCAGTTTGATTCTCCAGTCAAACTTGGGCCCCGAGAAAACGCCGGAGGCGAGATCGGGAATCGAACCCGCGCCATCACGGACATTGTATTGGTAGATGATGTGAGGGGGGTGGGGGGGGGGATCTTCCAGTGGGGAACTGACCGCTGTAGTCCACTACCGCGGACCTCAAGAGCTAAACAGTTGAGGCTCCAAACCAAAACAGAATTAACTACTTTTTTTTTTTTTTAGATAATTTTTTATGTATATAAAATAGAAATCTTCAGTACTGCACTTTTAAAGAAGGGCTATGCTATGATTGTTACCATACATGTCACATGTGGCGAAGACTATATGCCTACAAAATAGTTTTTGCTTGTTGCTTTGTTCAGAGAAGAGATAATTCATTAGATAAGCCCAGTGTCTGCAATAAACACATACCGTGTTTGATGAGTCAGTGACGTGGTGCTATCCATGTATCGGTGGTAAAAATCTGCTTCAAATCATTCAAATATTTAATCTATTGCCATTTTTCTACTGTGGTAGTACAATTGCAAGTCAACGGCAAGAGCTTTGGATCAATATAATCAGAGCAATATTGGTTTTATGTAGCACAGAAGAGAGGGGAACAGAAGTGATATGTGCTTGTATGGAACAGACAAGCACACAAAATTTACCACTATTATCCTCAGGTAATGTAGCTGAGCGTCCTACACTATATGATGAGCTCTCCATGTCCTTTTACTTTGGCAACGTTTAGCCAGCAGTTCCTGCACAGACCACCTACGTTATTGCGTTAGCCTAGACAAGACACTGCCAACTGGACTCATGCTACAGCTACCAAAATTAATTTTTGAAGAATGTGAAACAAATTTGTCATTACGTCTGCCTTTTATGTCACAACACGCTTATGACGTAATCAATCTTCGAACAAACAAAAGCGTGCTTTTATCTCTGTGCAAAGCTGATTTTCCGAAAACATCGGAACGTTAACAGCTGTTTAACAACGTTTGGTTTAATTTCCGGAACGAATGAACGAAGAAGGCGCTCGTGTGAATTTATCGATGGAGACAAGAGTAAGTTTGGTTTGTTTCCCACATTCTGTGAAACTTGTCTACTGATGACAGAGTTGCATGTCTCTCGATGATAATCCCGAAGAAAAAAGTTTGCGTTTGATTGCAAAGGTTCCTCGTATTCGTGAAACATGGAACTGAAAAATGCAAGGCAGCCAAGAAAGTCACTATGAAGGGATGATTATAGCTGATCCGAACATGATTCTGAATGTCACGGTCCCAGAAACTGTGCAGAAACAGGCAGAGAACTGGGAGAGGGGAACGCGGACATTACTCCACAAATCGTTTTCTGGGTCAGGTCAACCACATCCAGACCGAAACTTCACTCCAGAACCAAACGTTGGCGATGGACACAAGACGGTCGACCAGAGCCATTGTGTCTCCACTTCGCACACTGAGGGGAAACTTGAGACAGAACTGCAGTCCCACAAAGAAAATGTTTTCGAGACACAACAGAAAAAATCTACTGCTGAAAGTTCACAGAAAGTGCGTCCGGATGATTCCAGGGAGTGTCATTTTCAGGAGTCCGTCAACTGTGTACAGCAGACCAACTGTGTTGGAGCAAGTCCTCGTAAGCTGCAGAGCAAGCGTCATCCGATAGAACCATTCGGGGACCACCATGAGCAAAAAGCATATTCTGCGAAAGAATCTCCGCCCTTTTACGCTCAGACACATTACATAAAGAACGTGACCCATTTTCAACACTATTTCCCACCAACTTCTGTCCAACCCCTGTTTTATCAGGATGCGACACCTCACGGTTTTCAAGAGCACACGGACATTAAAGCTTCTGATTGCAGGTCCATAAATTTCGCCTCGACGCATGAGTGGCTTCAGTATGAATATTTAAAATACGATCGACAACCACAACCAACCGTTCAACATTTACGGGTGGATGCGACATCCACAGCTTGTAACGACAGTGGCAGAAATGAGTTGTGTTGGAGGAGAGCTGGCCTGCAGGCAGCTAACCTGTTCCACAGCTGTTCCTCAGCTATACAGAGGATGGCGCAGCACACCAGCATGACCACCGTGGTGGCCAGGAACACACAGCGGACAGTTCCAGCTCGCAAAGGGCTGCGACCACGTTGCAGGCGATGGACAGACTCCAGGGCGTCAGCGTCAGCAGACTTTGCCGTACCTCACAGCACAGCCATGTTGAGGACCTGCTGCAGCGGTCACCGCCCTGGAGCCTCCTGCCAAGAGAACCAGGACTTCCAGCAGCTGTTGTCGTCAGCTTGGTTTGATCGTGTTCAACCTTTTGAACATTTTGAGGACAACGACGTCTTTCGCCCCGCCACCCTCAGTTCATCGCGGAACCCAAGCCAGGTCAGCACCTTGGATCAGTCAGGTCATAGCTCGTCCACAGAGGACCTGATGGACCTGTCTGTGGAAGAGACTGTGGAGTATTTCCTCAAGATGACCTCGCCACTAGGCACTGAGTTCGAGGATCATCGGACAGACACCACGACGGTGACACCGTCTTTACAAAGTCTTCACTGGAGCTTTCCGCCCTCTGCCGACCCCTTCTGAAAGGCACCGTGTGTCGTGAACGGCACGAGATGAACCAGTGAATGTAAAACATTCGTCTGCAGGATTCAATGCATGTTCATTTCCTATGTGTGTACCAGTGAATGGATGTCTTCATCGTGTGCGCGCAAGCGTCTGCGTGTGTGCGAAAATGAATACACTTAGTATGCCTACTTTGTGTGAGTGCGTGTGCATGCGTATATGCGCGAGCGAATGTGGAGTAAGAGCGTTTGTGTACCAACGTGCATGCATTTCGCACGCGGGCATATATATGTGTGAAAGAGAGAGAGAAAATATGCAAACAAAATTGTAATATGTACAATCATTTCAGGAGAAAATATGAATGACAGGTTCGAGATAGGAACCTTCGAGACATTACAATGACTCAGCAACACCTATATCATGCAAATAAAACATTATTGATATCATGTACTCGTTTACCAATACCTGCTGTTTATTAAAATGTCGGATCTGGATCCCCAGAACTAGAAATAAATATATAAACAATAAATATATAAACAGATGAAAAAACAAACAAACAAACAAAAAACAGGAATAAACAAATAAAATGTTAATAAAGTTCAGTGGTGCACAGTGAGAGTATTTAATTCGGTTCGTGATGTTGATGGGAAGCCTTTGTGATGGCAATTTTAACCCTCCCAAAATTCCGTGTACATGTGTGCTTGATATGGTCGTGGAACATTGCAAAAATAAAGTACATATGAGTACAGTACAAATCACATGTGACCGCAAAGGTTGATAACGCAGGCCAGCAAAATCACGCACTCGCTAACTAGCAATCGGGAGCAATAACGGCGTGACCGCGCATTTTGATTATGTCTGGATAGGACATGCGATGCACGTGTGTAAATGGCTAGAAAGGCAAGTGTGTGAATTGTTCAGTTATGTAAGGAGTTAATGAATCCGGATTTTTTCTCATCCATTTTTGTTTTCCAAAGATAGGGAGCCAAACACAGTGTGTCAAATAATCAGGTGTTTCATTTCGTAATTTGCCACCAGAATGCCAACCACAGATATCTGGACTGGACGGAAAATGGCACATTAAATCGAGGTTGCCGTGTCTGATTTCAGTGAGAGAGGAGTTTGGTAGATACAGCGTCTCGCAGTTTGCCGTCTTTGCGGTTTGCTTTTATTAGCCGAAGTTATATGACAAGGGAAGAATTGAAGACGTTTTGTAGGTCTTTGAGATGATTGGTTAATAGGGAACAAGTTTTCAGAATCTTGAGCTTTAATGATTGAACAGCCTTCGTGGATTTGTTTATCTAGTTTCTTCCAAGCTGCCCTGTGTAGACATGAGCATTCAGCTTGCCTATCGATGTGAAATGACTCGAGGACATAATTACAGACTCGTAATCGACAGTTTCTGTCAGCCTTTGTTAAATTCGTGACTTTAGTCCAATTTTTATTTTCTCGAGTGACGAGTAAACTTCTATGAATACAGTATCTTTGCATATTCATTGGAATGAATGTATGTATTGACAGCTGGTGGACTCTGTAATCCCTTTACGTTAGCCGTATGATAGATATCATCTGCATGTACATTGTGCAAGAGACTCAAGACTAAAAGATGACGATTTCAGGCGGTGCCTGGTTTTCCAGTTTGTCCTTGCTGATCTAGACTGGTGTAAACAGGCACAATGCAGAGTAACAGTATGATAGGAACAGCTGATATGTATTTTATGTTAATTTTGGTTTTAGTCGGTCCTATTTAGTGTACGTGGTGTAAGTTTTCATACATGAAATTTGATTGACCACAGTGAGAGAAAGAGGCGGCGTGTTGGGGTATATGGATTAAACTTACTTGTGTGAACCTTTTTCAAATAAACAGAGAAGTGATATGCTTTCGACGATGGTCTGTGATATTAATAAAGCATTTTGTGCAATCATGAAATTGTCTATGGTGTGTGTCTGTTAATGGGAAAGAAACGAACTTAGAAAACAAGAAAGAAAGAAAAACAAGAGGAAAGGAAGAAAAGAAATAAGTTGATATGTATGGCACGACCAAGCCATGATCAAGAGAAGAAAAAACGTGTTTATTTTATTTAGTATCAATATCTTTAGATTTACTGATAGTGAATACTCGCATATTGCTAATGTACGACATTCTGTTGTTTCCCCTGTGCTTGTGAACCGCATCTCACATATTCACTCGTTTCTGTGAATATGGGGTTTTACATGAAATGAACAAATGAAGCCACACATAATCTATCAGTCTGCAGAACGTCTGCGCCGATGATGAGCTGAGAAAAAAGTGAAATGTGGAATTGGTCGTCGGAAGGACCGCAGGGATAACATTGTCTTTCTGACATTCCACAGAGGTTTGTGCTTTTTTCAGAGAAGACTACGACCAGTGTCCAGAAGCTATAGAGGAAACACTGAACAGCATCAAAGGGCCCAAGACATGGTGATCGTATAACCTATGACTTTACAGGACGCCGTGGCTTCACAAGCCAAACGCGACGCAGGAATGTCTGGGTATTTTGTACCAGAGGTCATGACGGATCGGACCGAAATGCGATCACTCACGAAGACGACGGTGGCAGACGTATCAAGAAACCGAGGACCAGACGGACAGTGGACAGCAGCGGCAACAAGGCCGTAACACCGACACAAATGCTGCATCAAGGCAACACCCATCCACCAAGCCGGTTCTCATGGTGGCAGTGATGACAGGGAAGAGGGGGAGCAGGTGCAGATGGTGTGTGTGTGGTGGTGGTGGTGGGGAGGAGGGGGCGCGGGGGTGGGAGGGGGGGCAGGGGGGGGGGGGCAACACGAAGTGTGGTAAAGGAGGGGGTATGCAGAGACATGCAGCACTTGGAAGCCGTGAAGACCTAGACGCAAAGGCCGGCAACAAACTGGATTGAAGAGCGCGACCTGTCAGCGAAGAACAACGCAGTCTTCGGCGAAACTGACAGGAGCCCATTCCTCCGAAGGTGCAGACGCATGATGTTCCGGTGCAACGCCCTTAAACTACCCCCTCCCCACCCAAATGGTTGACTTTTACCCCAGGGTCATTCTGGGCCAGCCTGGAATGATCCACGGAGTCTTTGGGACCAGTCCAGATCGACCCTTTCCCGACCCCCTGATTGCCCCTTTCTACGGTGTAACAGCCAATTCGTACCTCGTGTTGAGATTTACCCTGGGGTCAAATCTGGCTTTTCCAGATTAATTCTGGGGTATCTCCAGCCGGGGGTAAATAAGGCCTGGTCAGAACCTACCCCTTTCCTCGCGTCCCCGGTTGGCTTTTACCTTACCTTCCCCTCAGTGATAAGGGCCGTCGCCCATGTGGCGTTCGCGTCGGTTGCGCATCGCTTGAAACCTGCAGCGAGGTGTTGAGTACGGGCGACAAGCCTCCCCAGGCATCAGGCATCACACTCCATATTTGGAAAGTCACGTGCTGTCAGTGTCTCCCTGGCGATATTGTTATCATAAATCATGGTTGACTACACCCAAGAAAATACCCCACTTTTTCCAAAGAAAATCAATACTTCGTTGTTGGTGGGTTTCTTTTTTCTTTTTTGTTTTCTTTTTCTTAAATTACATTTGAAAGGGAGCAACAGACGGGACATGTCTTCGAATTTGTTGTTTCAGACAGTCTTTTTTGTTCTTCTTTTATATATATATATATATATATATATATATATATATATATATATAAAACACCTCGTTTCATAGTATTAATTCATCACACACTTGCTCCAGTTTGGTGGGGATTTTTTTGTGGGCGGGGGGTGGGGGTGGGGTTGTTTTTAAAATCTTTTGGGGAGAATAATTTATAATTTTTCTTCTTTTTTGTCTTTTCTCTTTTCTTTTTTTTCCGTTCCTAGCCCATGTGATCTCAAACTCAGGCGTTTTTCGAGCGTTTCTCTGGTTGTATTTCTTTCACATATGTACTTAAATAACAATGCAACATATTACAAACATTTAAAAAAAAATTCAAATCATAAACAGTGGCCACCCCCTACCCACCTCCACCCCCAGAGAGGAAGAGAAGCGTCAACAATTTAATAGATCGCGTGTGTCGGTAACACGATCACATTCAATGGTACATTTTCATGTCACTGTACTATCGTGACTGACTTTTTTGATCTTCCAGAAATGCAAAAGCAAAAAACAATTCGATGAAATTAGCATAGACATGGCAAATTTTATCCCAGGCATCAATAACACCGGCAGAAAAGCAATTCAATAAAAACACCGCCCACATCTATATATTTCGTGGTTAACAGAAGAAGATGAAAATTATACATGAACAATATACATGTGTGTGGTTCGTCCGTCGGGATCGACGAGGACCATCTAGTCATCCTGGGGGTGGGTGGGTTGGGCTCTGTGGGTGCGCAGATGACTGGTCAGGCCAATCCGCGCCCGAAAGGTTCTGACGCAGTGTGGACAGGGGATGATGGCGGCTGTCGGGGACTTCCTGGCACTGCTTTTCCTGGCATGTCTGCGTTGCTCAGCTGCAGCGATTCTGTTGGCCTCACAGGATTTGGTGCCTTTTGGACAGCTGAACGCCACTTTGGTCTGTCCATTGCATTCAGCTCCCATGTGTCGTGGCTGATGTTGAAGGCCTTCAGAGAAGCTTTCAGAGTGTCTTTGAAGCGCTTCTTTTAGCCTCCATGGGAGCCCTTGCCATGTTGGAGTTCGCCGTACAGCAGTTTCTTGGGGAGCCGGTGGTCTGGCATGCGAACTACATGGCCTGCCCAGCGCAGTTGGGCCTGCATCAAGATGGTGTAGATGCTGGGCAAGTTTGCACGAGTGAGCACCTCTGTGTCAGGGATCTTCTCTTGCCACTTTATGCCGAGAAGTTTTCTGAGGCTGGTGGTGTGGAAGTGGTTCAGCTTTTTGGCGTGGCGTTTGTAGACCGTCCATGATTAACATCCATAGAGCAGTGTGGTGAGAACTATGGCCTTGTATACTTTGAGCTTCGTCTCCAGGGTGATGCCTCTCCTGTTCCAAACGTTCTTATGGAGTCTGCCGAAGGCAGCGCTGGCTTTGGCGAGTCTGGCATTCACCTCGTCGTCGATGACAACTGTGCGAAAGAGTGTGCTGCCCAGGTATGTGAACTTGTCCACCGCGTTCAGTCGTTGCCCGTTGATGAAGATGTTTGGTTCAACGTAAGGCTTTCCTGGAGCTGGCTGGTGCATCACCTCAGTCTTCTTTGTGCTGATTGTGAGGCCAAAGTTGTCACAGGCGGCAGAGAACTTGTCGATGCTGTGTTGCATGTCAGCTTCGGAGGCAGCGTTGAGAGCGCAGTCATCAGCAAACAGGAAGTCGTTGACGGTGTCTGTCCTCACCTTGGTTTTTGCTTGAAGCCTCCTGAGGTTGAAGAGTGAGCCATCTGTGCGGTACCTGATGCCAATGCCTACGTCAGCGTCTCTGAAGGCATCCGTCAGCATGGCTGAAAACATGAGACTGAACAGGGTGGGGGCAAGAACACACCCTTGCTTGACTCCGTTGGAGACAGAGAATGGTTCTGAAGTCTCTCCGTTGTCTTGGGCTCGGGCTACCATCCCATCGTGTAGTTGCCGTATGATGGTGATGAACCTTCTGGGACATCCGTACTTCGCCATGATTCTTCAAAGGCCATCTCTGCTAACAGTATCGAAGGCCTCGGTCAGATCGACTTAGGTGGAGTAAAGGTCGGCGTTCTGTTCCTGACACTTTTCCTGGAGCTGCCTGGCAGCAAACACCATGTCGATAGTCCCGCGTTCTTTCCGGAAGCCACACTGGCTCTCTGGTAGGAGTCCTTGCTCAAGGTGCGCTATGAGACAGTTGAGTAGCACTCTGGCCAGAGTCTTGCCTGCGACGGACAGCAAGGATATTCCACGATGGTTGTCACAGGCCTGACGATTTCCTTTGCGCTTGTACAGGTGTATGATGGAAGCGTCTTTGAAGTCCTGTGGAACTGCCTCATGCTGCCAGATGAGCTGGAACAGCTGATGAAGCTTCTCAGTCAGTGCCATACCACCTTCTTTGTAGACCTCAGCTGGAATGGAGTCTGACCCAGGGGCTTTGCCATTGAATAGCAGACGGATAGCTTTCTGGGTCTCCTCCAAAGTTGGAATGGCATCCAACGACTCACTGACTGGCACCTGGGGGAGTCGGTCGATGGCTTCATCATTGATGGTGGAAGGGCGGTTCAGTACGCTGTCAAAGTGTTCAGCCCATCTCTCAAGGATCCCGTCCTTGTCAGTGATTAGGGTAGAACCATCAGCACTGAGGAGTGGAGCAGATCCGGAGGTGGTGGGACTTCTTTCAGGCCGTTATAGAAGTTCTTCATGTCGTTCCTGTCTGCAAAGCCCTGGATCTCATCAGCTTTGTTGCTCAACCAGGAATCCTGCATCTGCCGCAGCTTCAGCTGGATGGTGCTGCGTGCGCTCTTCAGTGTGTCTTTCTTTGACTGTGACTTGGGATCTTCAATGTGGGCTCTGTAGGCTTGGCGTTTGTCTTCCAGCAGCTGCTTGATCTCAGTGCAGTTTTCATCAAACCAGTCTTTGTGCTTCCTGGCAGAAGGCCCCAGGCACTCCATGGCAGTGTTGTACACCGTCTCACGGCTACTACTGCCAGTGTACCCACACCTGTCGCTTCGTCGCTCGCAATTCGCCACAGGGCGTCAACCTCACTCTCTTGTCCAAGACCGTCTGTATCCAGTGGCAAGACGAGGTCAAGACGACTGGAGAGGGAAACGGATGCAGTGGATGACCATGATGTCCTATGTGCCTCATCCTGCCCTCAGCACTCCACAGTGCTCTGCTGCAACCGCCTTCCTCTCCGTTGAATCATGAAGGTTTCTTCCGCAGAGTCCGCAGGATCCAGTCTTCACATGCTTGGGTAGATAATCCCGAACTCACCGAGGGTTTGAGACCCGTCGGCTACCCTCACCTAGTTTAGCTAGCCTGTCAAAGCCGTTGCCCGGGGGTTGGGCGCTGCCGCATGCTAGCAGCTTCTAGGACCCATAAGTGAGAGCTGGGTGCCGGTGGGGACCAATAGAGGACGAACCACTCCCGGAAGAGCGTGACAAGCCCCCCCCTCGAGAGGTACTACCCCTCCCGTGCACCCCCCTAACCCCCACAATATACATAACAGGCACACGAAGCGTAAAAGAATACATAATAAGAGCGTTCACTATTACAAAGTTCAGAAAATCAGTGATTAGGGACAATTGGATCGGAATAAAATGTGGGATGTGAAAGAGTATGAAAGGAGCACTATGCGAAGGAATATTTGGGTCGGCAAAGGGTAATACTCTGGTAGGAACCAAAAAGGGTGTGAATTGGAAGGTGAACAAGAAAGGACAGGAAATATCTGAAAACCAAATCAACAGGTGAAGGAACAGACTGGAATAGTTCAAACTAATAACGGTAACAGAACTGATCTTTTTCCCTTATTGCGCAGCTGGATGCACAAGCCAATATCAGGACTAATAAAATCTCAAAACCTAAAACCCATGCGCAGTTTTAAGTTCAGCAACTATTCCTGTTCCTTTTAGTCCACCCTACCGCACAGGGCCATATCAACACAAATGTCCACACACACACACACACACACACACACACACACACACAGAGAAATAAAATAATAAAATAAATAAATAAATAAATAAAAACCACACACCTACAAAACACAGTTCATGACAATATCTTAACCTTTTAGCACCTTAAGGCAAATAAGATTAGGCCATGCTGAGGACATCAGCCATTCCGCTTAATTCACCATAGGAAGTGGTGTGCCCATCCCCTTCTTATAGCAACCTGCTGCAGAAAAAAAAGAACTGGGAAAATTAAAGAAGAGCATCAAGGGAACGTGTGGGACCAACAGTGCCTAAATGTGAATGTGGCAGGGAACTTGGGGTGAGTGAAAAGGAGGGGGGAAATATGAATATATATATATATATATATGTGTGTGTGTGTGTGTGTGTGTGTGTGTGTGTGTGTGTGTGTGTGTGTGTGTGTGTGTGTAATTATATATATAAGTGCGAAAACAAAATTGTTGGAACAGAAAGATGTAGATGTGGGAAGACTTGGATAGATGGAGTTGAACAGTATTGCAGTTGAAAAGAAAGGGTAGGGTCTGATGGGAAAGGGAAAGAAAATGTAGGGGTGAATGGTTGAAAATAGTGCCAGGAAAGGGGAGAGTTGGAAAGATGAGAAATGAATTTGGAGTGAATGAGAAACTGGGGTGGTGGTGTGTTAGTTTGAAGTTGTCTGGAACAGAATGGCAAAGACAGGCAATCACAGGACGTGGAAAATAAAGGACAAGAGGCAGGCGTGAAACTTTGTGAACGGTAAAGATCTGAAGTGCATCAGAATCTGTAGAGGCGTGAAGGGAAGGGTGGGTGTGAATCAAGTGGAAGCGTAATGCTGAAGGGTGGAATGGGAAAGGAAGTAATGGGGTGAGGATATTTCTTTGATCTAATAAACAGAACATGAAATAAATTTACACAGAAAATAGGTTTGGCTTGGATAAGGCAGGTGAGTTATTTTATAAGACCGGGTAGGACGTGGGACAATAGAAACAGAGAAGGAAAAGGGAGGAAGAGTATGAATGGGGTGTGAATGACTGACAATAGTAAATTGGGTGAAATGTTGGAATGGATCTGGAAATGTGGAGATTTGATGATGCTCAGAGAGAAATCAAATCAAATCAAGGTGCTTATAGCCTCGCTCAGAGAGAGAGAGAGAGAGAAGGGGATACAGGGAAGATTGGCATATAAACTGGTGACAATAGTCTTGTTTCCTTGGATGCTGAATAGGAATGAAGACAAGCAAGTGGAAATGGAACGCAAAGAAATGAGAAAGGTTCATCATTGTCACCATTTTTTGTGTTCCTTGTGGCAGTCTTCAGGGAGGAAGGTGGCAGAATGGTTAACACGCTCATCTCCCAATACAGAGCCCGTGGGGGTCTGGGTTCGAATTCCGCTCTCGCCTCTTCTCCCAAGTTTGACTGGAAAATTAAACGGGGTCTGGTTATTCGAACGAAACGATAAAACGAGGTCCCGTGTGCAGCACGCGCTTGGCGCTCTGAAAAAGAACCCATGGCAACAAAGGCGTTGTCCTCTGGTACATTCTGTAGAACAAATCATGCATGCACGCATGGCCCGTGTTGGGTTATGCTGCTTGTCAGGCATCTGCCTAGCAGATGTATAGTGTATATGGTTTTGTCCGAACGCAGTGAATCCGCCTTGAGAAACAAACTGAAACTTACGGTCCAGTCGAAAACAAATCACAAATGGGGGCTTGAAACTAAGTCATTATCCCGTAGGACCTGAGGGGGGAAAATGGGGCGGGGGGTGGGGTGGTGGTGGTGGTTGGGGAATTAGGTACAAGTTCAGTCATATTCATGCTCTAGCATTGACAATTCCGACAATGTTTTGATATTGGATTTTTTTTTTTTAAAGGAGCCTGAACACGTACATAATCATACAAAATGCAACAAGGATACAAAACCAGAACATGCAAGCGGGCATCTTAAACGTTTTAAATAACAAACACAAGCACACACACACAAGCACACACACGCACACACACACACACACACACACACACACACACACACACACACACACACACACACACGTATAACATAGCAACAGTGTTCAGTTTGTCCAGAAAAAGGAAAATATGAAAGGAACGTATGACAGAACAGGAAAAGGCCAGAAACAAAGTGATAGAAGGCATTTGAAATTGTTGGTAATAGTCCATCCAACCGCACAGGGCCAAATCAGGACTGCCCAAATAGAAAAAAAATCAACCACGTTAAATTCAAAACAGTCACGTTAAAGAAAAAATATATATATATATATATATATATATATATATATATAAAGGAAAGTTGAAAAACAGAGTTCATGACATTACCTCTTAACTATTAAGCTCCTTAAGGCAAAATACTAGGCTCTGCTGAGGACATCAGTCCTTCCACTTAATTTACCATCCCCAGATTTATATTTTTTTTTAAATCGAAAAAAACGGTTTGAAATACTAAGTCTTCAAAGCCAAACAAAAGATACATTGAGAAAGGTCATACATGCAAATATCATTGCAGAATTGGCAGCTAGTACCCATCCCAGTGTTTACAATCTCACAACCTAATTGCCTGGGCAAACCAGCACGGACTGAAAATCATCACGCGGAAAAGAAAAAAAATGTCAAGGCTTGCTGAAAAAAAAAGAGGGGGGGGGGGATGACCTGGAAAGGCAGAAAAAGCAGACGGTGAAGGAAGAAAAAATAGTAGAAAACAGCAAATGAAAGGGAAATTTCTAGCTATGAATTTCCAGAAAGTGGGGATGCTTATAATGAAAGACCCCCTGCATCCCTCGGGAAGCATTGCTATAGGAAAGGAAATATTTATCACATAACTTCCACAAGGAAGTGATAACATATACATCTGAAAGAAACTCCTTCACTCCACCGCCTCCAGCGTCCCCAATTGGGGCACGGGAAAGATTAAGTTTGGGAAGCAAAGTAAGGAAATTGTCACATTACATAACACTCCTCACATTCAGAACATTGACAAACATGGACCTGAAGTACTGTTACATAACAAATGTTATGTCGTTTGGACAAAGGTACTTTGTAAAACAAACATTCAGTTCTGTTGAATTTTGTGTAAAACATCATACAGCTCCTTGCAGAGCTGGTATTCAATAAAATAAATTGGGAAAAGGTTTATTGGTTCTAAGGTGGTGATAAATGGGGTGCTTTATTTATCGAAATTTATGAGAGAAGATTGTATATATTATATCATTATATCATATATATATATATATATATATATATATATATATATATATATATGTATATATATGTGTGTGTGTGTGTGTGTGTGTGTGTGTGTGTATGAGAGAGAGAGAGAGACTGGAATAATATAACAAAACATGAATTGTACCACTATGCTTCACTCCGTTGTTAAACGACACACGGCACGTTTTATTCTCTTATTGAAAATAGCATAACACTAAAAAGCTGTGCAAGGTGGGTTGAAAAGCTTAATGCTGAGACTTTCTGTACAGTGACTTTTTGTTGCTTTTGTTTTTAATCCAATGAATCACCATCTTTGTCGTGTTTGTCATATGGAATAATGAAAAGGAGGGGCACGATTCTTAAATGGACAAGAGAATTGCTGGAGAAAAAAACTGAAGAGAGGAGGGGCTAGATGTGGCAACAGCAATTCAATTTGATTTGAGACGGCCGATTAAAAAAGGGGGAAAAGGTGGAGTTAGTGAGATGGTTTTCATAAAAGAAAATTTGCATCTTCTACTGATTTCGTAATAAATACAAGAAATTGAAAATATTTGCTTCTTTTTGACTCAAGAGATCTCTCATACTTTCTGAACGGTATCTGTGCTCACAGAAGAAAAGGTCAGCATCAGCGCGGCAGCGGTAAGTCACATGTACTGTACCGCGCTAAACGCTCTCTGGCGATCTACAGTCCGCACTTGCATAATTAACCTTCCTCACATGCATTCGCCTCGCGACTCTTTGTAAGGCGCTCGCTTACGGCCAGAAGTGTGAATAATAATTATCAAAAATCAAAATCTAATCATGTTCCCACGCCCCTGCAGTGGTAAACTTTATGTCAGTGTGATTAGTATGATTTATTCTATTTTATCGTAAAAAGAACGGATTTGTTGCACACATTTGGACCATTTTTGTATCAGCCCCAGACCATAGCCCCAGTAGATCCTGGGAGCTGTTGTGAGGCCTCTCCCTGAGTGTTAGAGCAGGCTGTTGTGAAGAATCTCCCAGACTGTTAAAGAGGCAATTGTGAAGACCATTTCATGTCCAGACATCATTATGAGGTATTGAGGCGATGATAGTAGTTGCCCTGGCAGTCCGTCTGGGAGTTTTGGGACATCGTGTTTCTGTCACTTGTGTGCTGGGGAGGCAGTGGGGTGGGAGGTGGGGGGCAGAAGTGTGTGTGTGAGAGAGAGAGAGAGAGAGAGAGAGAGAGAGAGAGAGAGAGAGAGAGAGAGAGAGAATTGCAGGCCTCATTTTGAGGTGTTGTTTCATAGCTTAAATGCTCATGGCACCTCTACCCTGACAACAAGCATTGTGATCCCCTCCCCTGCTTCAAAGCCTGGAGCTAAGCTGCCCCATCAATCTTCGTGCAGGGAGTTCCTTGCAAACACTTATTCTGCTCGATGAAGCGGAACAAAGTGATTTGCCCCCGCCCCCATCCCAACCTTTCAACGGTAGTTGGAGGATTTCAACAACTTGCTGACACGTTGTCAAAGGTGTCTGTTTGTGAGAGAGAGAGAGAGAGAGAGAGAGAACTTGCCGAGGGGTGACGGAGGGTCTTGTCAAAGGCAGTTGCCAAAGAAGTGAGGTTGGGAGGGTGGGGGTAGGGGCAGTTAAGTGACACGAGCGTCATCGTCAGTCTGATTTGATGATGGTAGATGCCGCGACGGTCAGTCTGTGAGTTTGCGATGTGTTTCTGTCGTGTCTTTGTGGGCTATATCCACAGTTCTCCCCTTCCACCACTTTGTGTGCCTAGCAGAGTGAACGTCCACGCCTTGTTGTGAACACTTCTCATTCCGCCTTTAGGGGAACAGTTGTGGATTTGCCTCTTTGTGGGGGTAAGGGGATGGATGGGGGATGTTTGGAACAAAGAAACAGGCGAAAGAAAGTTCTACCTGAAGCCGGGAAGTGCTGGTGGGTGTTTTGAGGGGAACTTGCCAGGGAAGGGTGGCGGCAATGACAGTCACACGAGCGTGACTCCGTCGGCTTCTTAAGGCGAAGATGGCAGTTGTTGCGACAGTATGATATTCTCCTCCTGAGGAATGTTTTCAAAAGAATTAAAGACAGCAAAGAAAGTGACCTTACAATTTTCGAAAATTAAATTCTGTGTGCGCATGTTTTTGTTGTTGTGTTGTTTTTGTTTGTTTATCTGTTTGTTTGTTAGTGGGTTTTTTTCACCTTTTAATCTTCTTAGAACTTAATTATTGACCAGAATGATCTGGGGTTATTGAAATAATCTTTTATATGTAATGCACCAACAGAGTCGGCACACTTGTATTTATTTTCATTAGGCAAATGCCAAAAGTATAAGCAACCCTAACTCGCAGACGACTATTCTTGAACAAGTTATCAGACACAATTGAATAATCTATCACACTGCAACCATGAGCAGACATAAAGTAAATTCACCGTTCTCATTATCATTATTATAACAACCATTCATAATAACCAGCTGAAAAAAACAACAATAGATCGAGATTTTCCAAAGTTTTAATTATTTTTTTTTAAATCATCTTCAGAACAACATTTCCATCCTAATCACCCCCCCTCCCCCGCACCCCCTCCATCCCCTCCTCCCTGCACCAACACCACCCCCCTCCCCCACGCCCAGCCCCCCCCCTCCCCTCCACATCAGCTCTCTCTTTCTCTCTCAATGATATCTGTCACCACCCTCAATGTAGTCCAGGACAGATACAAAAATGGTCAAAATGTCTGCAACAAAACCGTTCTTTTCACGATAAAATAGAATAAATCATACTGATCACGCTGATATAAACTTGACCGCTGTAGGTGGGCGGGAACATGATTAGATTTTAGTTTTTAATAATTATTTGTCACCCTTCTGGCCATGAGAGAGCGCCTTACAAAGATCCGCAAGGCAAGAGCAAGCCAGAGTTACGCAAGCGCGGTTTCACATGTTATTAGGATTGCAATTCATTAGAGAAATGTCTGCAACAATTTTGTGAGAATATGTTTGTTCTTGTCTTAAATGTGTTGAAAATTATTAAAAACATCCAAAATTTCGGCGCCATTTTGTGACATGGCAATGTGTCTGAACATGAAGTGGTCAGAAACAAATAAGTACAAACCTGATTAAAATCCAGTACATACAGACCTGATCTATATTCATTCGTTGCGATAATAAATCATTGATTATCAGTAGAAATGGTACATAAAGTTTGAAATATTACGCAAAACAACAACAAAAAAACAAAAAACAAACAAAAAAACAAAACAAAACAAAAAAAATCCGCGTTACAGACGTAAACAACCCGTTCCTCTTGACGTATTTTTATTCATTCAAAGGCAAGCACATTCATGAATACACTACACGTTCTTTACTTGCAACAGGTGGTCAACACATCTATCTTCTGCAGCACATACACTCATTTTCTGAAGAAAAAAAAAAAGTATTCAACTATTTAAATGCAATCGGCGCCGTATATTAATTTTCAGTTCTGCTTTTCTGTGTTACTTCTGTGTATGTAAACGACCCAATCAAAATATACATGTAAACAAAATTAGAACTGTTTCCATATAAATCATGCGGATTCATCGTGGGAAAGCATAAATCGGTTTGACAAACACCCTTCAATCGTGTGTGTTTGAACACATATTCAGAGAATGTGTTGTTTCCGACAGCGTGTGAGATGTACATATGTTACACGGAAATCTCCGATATGTTCATTCGCACCCCGTGGTTGCTATATTTAAAATTAAAATTAAAAAAAAAAACAAAAAAAAACAAAAACGTTGTATGTTAATTTCGTCGTTGTTATGGTTTGTTTGTACATTTATCTCTGATCCGATTAAGTTTAGACACAATCACTGTTTCTGACACATGGCGAGATGCGGTAATATACGGATACTGGCGTAAGATTTCGAACCAAGTCAACGCATGTAGTTTAGTAAGACTGTTTTCAGTTGAAGACTTGTTGCATCAAAAGTTCCAAACAACAAAGTTCAAAGTAGAAAATCACCCCCTTAAATTACCTTGATTTTGGCTTTTGCTGTCTGGTGAAGTTTTATCACGAAATGATGTAGTTTATCAGTTCACAAGACAGACGAAGTGTGGAACGAACAAAATTGTTGTATCCGAAAAATGTCAGTCCCTACACGCTTATTGTTTTGCAAAATTTGATTAGAACAGCCACATTTTACATCACACAGGTTCTGAAAAACCAAAGTATACATTGACTGTGAATGAATTTCTTAAAATTAATTAAGTTTGAAGCATTTCACGTTTAGTAGTGCTTGAGATGAAGTCAAGTGTCACATTCGGACACGGAACACATGTTCTTTGGTTCTGCTTTACACAGATAATAAAATTCCTTATTTTTAGTTGTTGTTTGTTGTTGTTATTGTTGTTGTTGTTTGTTGTTGTTGTTGTTTTTCAGAGTCTTACTTTTATTACATTTTGTTTTTCTGCAGTCCTACATATTTGTTCACTGTGAGGATAACGCTAATCAGTTTTGTTGATTGACCGAATAGAAAGATACAAAGAATCCGGATTTTTGATCACAGTTCTTCAGATAAAGAGGAAAACTCTTGTCAAGTGATATAAATAATACAATTCCCATTTCATAATAAGATGAACGGTAGTACTTTAAACAGTTAAACACTGGGGAGAATTGATGTGAAAATGGAGTGCCTGCAGTGTTTCTGATAAATAAAATCATCCAGGGTGGGGGAGTTAGTTTAGGTATTTTGGGTTCCATGTTACATATGTCATAAGGTTTTAGGTAATCATTAATAAAATACATAATTTTGCACAGACTTTGTTTGAATGCACTGCACTGGCTAAGGATCGCGTGATAGATTCATTACTATCATTATCAGTTATAAATCCAGTAATTCAAACATCTGCGTTGGGAAAGTTAGTTTAGGTAACTTGGATTCAATGTTACACGTGTTACAACAAAGTTTTACATAATCATTAATAAAATCTATGATCCATTGTTATCATTATCATTATTATTTATATCCCACGCGAAATCGACGTCTACTGCACCAGGGTTCGTGAGTCACATTTGCAAATACCGCTTCATTTCCAAAGAAAAATATGTATTTCATACCGTTCTTTTCACATCAAGACATGATGTTCAATTTTGCCATCATCTGCCCTCTATACTTTCCCAATTTATATTCTGGACAGAGCGCCGATAATGTTCATTGAAACCGAACCGGGTTAACACATATTTAGGTATTTATATTCTACACGTTAATAAGCGGAGCATGGAGTATATCCGGTCCAAGTTGTGCATTGCGCAAAATATCAACAAAATTGTACTTACGAACTAAATGATCCCGTGCTGCCTTCGTAAATTCACCTTTGCAGTCGGTATAATACCGATTTCATTCTTTATGATATGTCAGTCATGAATGGTAGGAAACTGGAAAACATTCATAAAAGCGGATTTGCGTCTTCTACCACTTTAGTATAAAATACATGAAATTGAAAATGTTTGTTTCCTTTTGACTCCAAAGAGCTCTGTTCCCAGCTTACTGTTCACAATCAGTTGTCTGCCGCAGTGAACTACTCACAGATCAGCATCAGCGCGGCAGCAGTCAGTCACATGTACTGTACCGCGCTGAACGCTCAGTTTCCGCTGGCGACCCCTTACACCGCGCTTGCGTAACCTTCGCCTGTGCTTGCCTTGCGACTCTTTGTAAGGCGCTCTCACACAGGCAGAAGTAATAAAAATATTCGATTCTGGACATTAAAAATCAAAATCTACCTATGTTCCCGCCCCCCTATAGTGGTCAACTTTATATCAGTGTGATCAGTATGATTTATTCTATTTTATCGTAAAAAGAACGGGTTTGTTGCACACATTTTGACTATTTTTGTATCTGTCCTGGACTAAACTTGTGACAAACCGTATCCGCCCGCCGGCTACTGTCTCTCACGTGACCCGAACTACCCAAAATTCTCAACACCAGACCGCCTGCTTAGAACTAGGTGATGGGCTTGTTCAGTCAGTTCTCGGACTTCATGCTGTAAAGAGTGTTTATCGTCACCGTGTACTGGACCTTCCTTTGTGAGAGCTGAGCACTGACCTATAAACATGTAAATACGATCTCAGTGGAGCTGAGAGGGCCAGAAGAGCGGTGCACTGAGTTAACTGACTGATTTTCATGACTGAGATCTCCGGCCGGCCGGCTTCTCAGAGGCCCACGGTAAGGTTTATTTCGTATTGTCTCATTCAGTATGCTTTGTCAAGTTATTTTTTATCGGTTTGTGTGTGTCACTGTGTGTGTGTGTGTGTGTGTGTGCGCGCGCGCGCGCGCGCGCGCTGCTCAGTGTTATTCAGTCCTCGTTCTCAGTTTTATTACCCGGCCCCATTAGAGTCTTTCCCGGCGAGTTTAGTTCAATCATTCAGTGTTCTTTCTTCCGCTTTGTCAGTCGTGTTTGGCTCTTCAGTTTCCGAGTTTTGATTTAATCTTGTTACCCCTACTAGTACCTCAGTGGCAGTACAACTGAGTAGTATAGTTGTGTTTTTCCTTCTGTCTTTCCTTTACTAGTTAATTTCTCAGTCTATCTTTTCAATCCAGTTTTCTTCAGCCTCAGTATTTCAATTCACACACTCGCCAGTCTTAATTCGAAGTCCTGTTTGCCCAATTCTGTCTCAGTCGTTTTCCTTCTTACCCGATTTCCTTTCTTGTTCTCTTCAGTTCTCCTTCTTTCATTTTTTTCTTCGTTAAAAAACTCTGTAAATAAGGGGGGTGGGGGGTGGGGGGTGGGACTGCCACGTGTTGTGAACGGCTGGGAATGAAGCGGAACTTTCTCTGGACTCTTTTTGTTTGACTCGCGTGCACTGTCATGAACTTGCCGGGGATCTGCACGTGGGGAGAAATGTAGGCCGATATAGCTGAATCATCATGTTTGAACACTGGTCGGCGGTTGCCGTGTGCACACACTGGGTATAAAATGTACGGCGGCTGCAGTCATGATTGTCGAATGTGGGTTGTAGGCACATGTGTCTGCATCAGTTTTTATTTAATTTATCATTACTAGTAGTATTACTGACAGTATAGTATTACCATTATTTTCTCCTTTTTTTTTTCTTTTTTTTTTTTTTGACCGAGGAAGACTTACGTCAAGTGGGTATAAGTGGTGTGTCAAGTTTGGTCTCCATTTCAGACTGTATAATATCACGATTTAGTTTTTGTCTGTCTGCCTTTGTCTTTCCGTCCACTTTGTCCAGCCCGGCGTTTTCTCTTTCTTTCAGTCTTTTCGATTTCGTGTGTTTAGGCAAACGCTGTACAAAATCAGCCGGACGAAGCGAACGAACAAACGAGAACTAGTTTGTACAATCCAAACAATGACATGTGCGTTTCCGCGAACGGCCTTCGGAGAGACTGTCCCAAGTCATATGCACACAAAAGGATACATATTCATACGCACATGCAATTTTCTTTCTCTCTCGATAAAACTATACTTTGGGGATTGCATAGTAGATTTTTTTAAACAACATTTTGTATACTTAGAATTTTTTTTCTCAACAAACTGAGAAAATATTTTTAATGAGAATTTAGGAACTATATTTGATGTCGGATTGCTCCACGAATATCATTAGGTCTTCCTCCATTGCGACCAGCACGTTTCAGTCGAAACTGTTATTGATTTGGCAAAACTACCTTTTTAGAAGAGGTAAGAGACTACTGATTGCTGTTATTCATAACTTTGTACATCATAGACAAAGTTGCGTTTGTGATTTTCTAGAAAATGATTACATGATTTGCTATGTTGCTCATTAAGTTAGTGGGTATGCCTACGTGACCCCAGTCACCGGCAATGTTGTCGAAAATTTTTTTTTTTTAAGTTCTGATATTTCTGGTATGCAAGTTGTAATGGCATAAACATTGCTGTGCAGCATGTGAAATTACGTCTCAGGTTTGTGTATTTTTCATTGTATGCTTTTCTTGTTTTGCATTATATGCGAATAACCATGTTATATTTTGATGGTAGTTCGCGTCGCTGGTTTCGACGCCATTTTGGTTTTGCAGCCATCTTGACTTTGGAAAATCGATTGATATACAGAATCAGAGAACAGAACCTGATGAAAGACAGATTGATGCTTGTCTCTTTCTTAAGCTGTTCAATTCTGGGATGTATTTGTATGTTTTCTATATCGATTCTGTTTAATAAGTTCAATGCGAGACTGCCATATAATCGATCCTTCGTCCAAAGGACCCATATTTTTCCTCGATCCAAAAAAAAAGCCAAAGTATTACTTCCCTTGTTTTGTTTGTCAACATGGCGAGTCGGGCATCACATTAGGTTCCTGTAAACTCTGTTATTTAAACGTAATTTTAGATAGAAAAATTCCTTTATCTCCCATTATTCCTTTTTGTAGCTCTGTTAGTATTAGTGAATTCATATTTGCGGTAGTATTGTATTTGATAGCATGCACTGTGTGTTTTGTAGTTGTGATAGTAGACTGGCAGGTCATCTGCCTTGGCCTCTCGGCCTTTTTTTTTTTATGTCCACATCAAATCTTCATCTTTTATTTTATTTATTTATTTTCTTCTTTTGTTTGTTGTTGCAAGTATGCTTCTGCAAGAAACTTTGTTTTCATTCTTCATAATCAAAATTTTTTTCTTTTAATATGGTATTAGTGTCAAGGAGATTTTTGAACATGTTGGTATTTTGTGCAAGTTTAACTTCGGTTGGTAGTGCAATTCTTGCAATTGGTGCAGTTCGGTTAGCCAATCAATTTTTTTTTCTAAGGTTGGTGGTGGTGCAGCGTTCTAAATAATTTTTCTGAGTTCCTTATACTATCATAATCCGACATTCTAAAGATATGTCTTGCATTTACATTATGTTATTCAGTATCTTAAAAGTTTCGATTAAGTCTCCTCTTAATCTTCTACCTTTTAGTGAGTATAGATTTTAACTCATATTCTTGCATTCTTTTAATTATTTAGTTGCCTTCTTTGGACCCTTTCTATTGCTATTGAGTGTCTGTTAAGATATGGGTGCTACACAATATTACCATATTCTACATGTGATCAAACTAATGCTTCGTATAGTTTGAGAAATACATCTTTATCTCTGTGTGTGTCTTTTCTTTTTTTTCTTTTTTTTAATCATTCTTTTCCCCCCTTGTATCATGTCACCATGCATATGACTGTATGTAGTATTGGGTTGTGTAGACCCTGTTCAGGGTGGGGATTGGATGTAAAAAAAAGCACATCAGTCCATATCTAATAATTTATCATCGAAAATAAAGAATTTTGCCTTGTCTCCGCCCTTCCACATATTCATCGTTGTGGCTTTTCTTTTTCCAGTGCTTGAGTCAGTGTAAGTGTGAAAGGGACAATTTTTTTTTTTTTACATATTTCCATTAAAAAAAAAAAAAAGTTTAAAATGAGTTTGCTTTTTTTTTGTTCTTAATTTAATTTGATTGGTTAAAAACACTTAAAACTGCAATTGTGCTTATATTTGTGGTGTAGAGAATGGACTTTTCTGAATGCTTTTACACTTAAAACCGCAATTGTGCTTATATTTGTGGTGTAGAGAATGGACTTTTCTGAATGCTTTTACACCACCTTGAAGCTAAAATTAAAATTAGTTATGCAGAGATTTCACAGTCAAGTTCATGAGATGATATTGGCAAAAATTGACTGATGATTGAAAGACATCAGCTGATGACCTACACAAATTGTTGCCATAGTGCTGATAGGGTGTCCAGTGATGTACTGCATCTATTCTGATTTTTCCTTTATCACAGTTTGTTTCATTGAATATAAAGTGATAAACAGACTGAATGATTAGCTTGATGCATCTGGGTTATGATACTACTAAATAAATGAGCATACATCATGTAGGAGACCCCTTTCTTCTTGATATATGATAGTCAGTTGTGTCCGACTGTGACCATCAGAACAGCAGAAGAGGCAACTGCTGTTCCGACTATTTGGGCTAGAATTTGATTTTAGTGGAGAGTGTCTTGCCCAAGTACATCCCCACTCTCTCGGCCAAGAGGGTTTTAGGATAGTCGGCATTGGGATGGTTCCCAAAGGCCAACTAGCCCACGAGGCTGCAGCACTAAGAGCCAGTGCAATTTTGCCTCCTAGTTTGAGTCACAGTCCTTCACAAAAGACTAAGCTGTAAATGGTTTCCCATTGACTGGAGAAACCATTGATAATACAGCTCTCACTTTGCTGTTGGCCCAAATGTAAACTTATGTCAGTCTGTGATAATGATTAGCTAAATGGAGCTTGTGGAACGTGTGTAGAAAGGGATTTGTCTCAAAAGCAGTAGTGGTGTTAGAAGATTAGGCAGAGATATTGGCCCCAGTCAGCAGACATTTATGACTTTGCAGGCTGTCCAACATATCTGGATAAGAAAAATGACCGAGATGAATCTCTCTTTGTTTGTTGATTCATTAGAACATGAAGGTGATGACAAGTCAGTGGCAAAACTGAGAGCTCAACATTCAAGTTATTTCAACGCTGTTCAGTCATTGACAGATTGTGTTGAAGCAGATAGCTAATTTTTGGTGTGGCAATGATTGGCAGTGGGGGCAGTGTATACACAGTATTAGTAAAACAGGAAGGAGGGAATGGTATATGAATATATAATATTTTTTTTTTTTTTCTCTCTTATTATTTATAACTAGAGAGTGTGAGTAAAAACAAAGTATAGATACTCCAGTAAAAACCAGCTTGGATAGATGGAACATTATGTATTGCTAAAGAAATACACCCAACTACTCATTTGATATTTTTGACAGTTTATGATTGATAGTACATACATATCTGATATTTATATTATATTTAATTAACCAGTTGAGTGCTTTAAAAAAAAAATTTGAAAAAGCAGCTCTCCCCTTACCAGGGAATTTTGAGGGTTAGTGAATTTTTCTAAAGAATTTTAGCACAAAAACTATGAGATACAGAACAAAAGTAAATATTTTTGTAAAGGAAAATGAATGTGGATTCTAAATCTGAGGTTCCCCTCTCCCCCCTCCAATTATTTTGAATCTAGATAACTATTGACTAATTGAGGTATTTCAAAGTGAAGATAATAAATGAATAATTTACATGCATTGAAAAATATTTCAACCTCTACCTTGAAAGAAAACAAAGGACAGCAGGAAATGCTCCATGACCATGTCCTCTGACCTACCTAATGTCTTTCACCACTCCTCTGTCTCTCCTCCCCCTCTTCTCAAATTACATGAAAGTACTGCGCCTTCGCTGTCAGTCATGGTCACTTGCTTAGAAATGATGTTTGATTGGATAGATGGACTTTGAAATTTGAATATTTTTTTTTTATTATCCAGCCATTCAAGTAATTTATTTTCCAGTTCCACAATTATTTTATACCAAAAGTTATTGACAGTAATGACAAATGTATTTATTTGTTTGATTTACACAGGTTTTCTGTCAAGAACAGCTGCAGTGAAGAGTACTAATAAGCAGAGAAGTTTTGCATCTGCAAAATGGAGAGTTCAAGTGGGGGGACTCAGATCCCCAAAATAATGGTGTTTCGCCCTACGATGGATGAATTCAAGGACTTCAATCGGTACATACGATATATAGAGTCACAGGGTGCCCACAAGGCTGGACTGGCAAAGGTAATTCTATTTTGTTTCTGTGACTGATTGAATGAAGTAATGTTCCTTGTGTATATTTTACATCATTACAGATTAGATAAAGTAAAATGATAAAATGCTTTTTTTGTTGTGTGAAATGAATGATTTTTCAGGAGAGTGAAATTCAGTCACATTTTGTCTGTTGAGGTATGTGATTATACATATGATAATAAGTCACTTGATATAGACTCCAGAAAAATGTCAATAATGAACAGATGAATATACTTGCCAAGTTATCTGCTGGTGATGTATCAGACATTTTTATGATTTTATAAAAAGTGGGTTTAATTCTGTATTTTTTGGTCTTATTTGAATCAGTGTATCCTCCTTCAGCCTCCACCACCACCTCTTCTTCCACCACCCAGAGTCACTGTGTGGAGAGTTGGTCTAGTGATAACATGTGGTGCCTAAGAAGTTGAGAATCATGAGATGAGTACATTGGTTGGAGTCCCACATGAGCCAGTATTTTCGCCTTCTCCACTAGACATTGAGTGGTGGTCTAAATGCTAGTTATTCAAATGAGATGATAAAGATCCCGTGTGCAGCATGCACTTTGAGCATGTAGAAGAACCCATATCAACAAAAGAGTTGTTCCCTGCAAAATTCTATAGAAAAACCCTTGCAGCCCTCAATTTTTTGACTCACTTGTGTAAACAGAATGAGTCGATGTTATAACCTAGTGTTCGGTTGTCTGTGTATGTGGTAAACTTTAACATTGCCATTTCTTTGGAAATACTTTGTCTGCCAAAACCAAATTTGGCTTAAGCATAGTATGAAAAAAAATCCTTACAGTCATACCAGTAACAGGTGGTAAGTCTCCCCATTTAAGTCATTTCTAAATCAATAACGGTTTATTTCATTGAGCTTCGTTCCAAAATCCGAAAATTCTATGAAAAAAAACCGTTTCCTACTGAGTTCCTAAAAGGTAGGTTGTGTTTGAAGACGGCATGACCTCGTTTTTCTTATTCAAAATTAAAAGGAAAGAAAGACTAATTTTGGACAGAACACATACAGTGATACTATTACTAACTACACCATCGATGTGTTTACTGCATATAAGTATTCTAAAGTGCACACTGAATTAACGGGAATGAACATAAAAGAAAAATTGAATCAATCATTTCTTTCAGCCCGTTGTAGACTGCCATGGTTCGTGCAGATCTGGAGATCTGCCATGTTTTGCTAGTGCTTGAAGCGATGACGTCTCCTTTACCGCCGAAATAAAATAATAATCGATATATGATAGAGCACACAAAACACATGATTTAAACAGTGTTATTACGTATATATATATATATATATATAACATCTTATTTATCGTACAAAGAAGAAAATGTCAACATTGTTGTAAGTATTAGATGTAGTTGAATGACGTCAGATGCGCCGCAGCATTGGGGATTAGTCTGCTTGCTGTGGAACTGAACATGCATGGTTCGATCCCGCTTTTTTTTTCTTTTTCTTTTTTTCTCCCAAGCTTATTTTATGTATCATATTTAATACAGAGCTCTTTTCAACGATTTTTTTAATCTCTTTTTTTTTTCTCCTCATGATTTCTTTACTGGATAAAGCGCAAAGGACAAGCGAGTATTGAACTTGAAGGCTTTGCGTCTTGTCTGTTGCTATTTTCAGTGTCATTTTGTAAGATAATCATATTTTTCTCAATCTCTTGTAATAATTTGGTTTTTATCCCTGCTCCTTCGGTTATTCTGCTTGTATTTTAAAACATTTGGTTTGGTTTGCAGATCATTCCCCCAGCAGAGTGGGTGCCAAGAAAAGCTGGATATGATAACATTGACATACAGATCCCAGCCCCAATTGAGCAAGTGGTACAAGGTTGCCAAGGTCTGTACACACAGTACAACATCCAGCGCAAGAGCATGCACGTCAGTGATTTCAAGAAACTGGCCAGCAGTGAAAAGTGAGAACTTTTGACTTGATTCTCTCTCTCTCTCTCTCTCTCTCTCTCTCTCTCTCTCTCTCTCTCTCTGTGCATGCTTACACAGAAATGAAGAAAAACAGGTGGTATTGACTGTACTGCAGCAACATGCTCTTCAAACAGAAAGAAATCCTATTACCACATGCAAAATGTGTTTTGGTAAAAAGAAAACACACACACACACACACACACACACACACACACACACAAGAAACAGAAACAGACCAAAAAAAACCCAGTGTACTAATTGACTACTTTCACCCAAAAGTGGTAACTTGGAGCTGTTGAATAAATGGTTAATTTTTCAGCTGTTCATTTTAATAGCACAACTTTCATTGAACTTTTTTTTTCAGTGTTATTGTGTGTTTTTTTGTTTTTGTTTTTTTATAATAAGGTATATTTACTTGACTTACCATGCCCCTTGTTACAGTCAATCAGAACTTTTTTTTTTTTTTTTTTTTTTTTTTTTTTTGCAGGTATCAGACACCCAAGCACTTTGATTATGAAGAACTTGAACGGAAATATTGGAAAAATGCCGCATTTGGAAATGCAATTTACGGAGCGGATATTTCTGGCTCTCTCACTGATAGTGAGCAAGATGTCTGGAACATCAACCGTCTGGGAAGCATTCTGGACTATGTGGCTGGCGACTATGGGATCAAGATAGAGGGGGTAAACACCGCCTACCTGTACTTTGGTATGTGGAAGACTACATTTGCATGGCACACAGAGGACATGGATCTATACAGTATCAACTATTTGCACTTTGGTGCTCCCAAGTCCTGGTACACTGTCCCACCTGAACATGGACAGCGTTTGGAAAGACTGGCACAGGGTAGGTACTGTCTTAATGTGCAGCAAATGTGCATTGACAGTCTTGGAGGTGTTGTAAGGTTGAAGATGGATAGGTGCTTAACAATATTCAGTAAATGATAGGCATTTGTCCTTAGGTTTTTGATTAACATTACAAGTGCACTGAACTTAAGTCAGTGCAGTAATCATGCAGACTCGGTAGTTAATGTTTTGTGTTGAACACTCTGAGGGTCATTTGATCATTTTGCCACAAATCAGTAGATGATTTTTTTCTTTATTCCCATTTGTAATTTTGTTTCTTTAGTTTTTTGTCGATCATACTCTGGTGTATAGGTTTATGGCTGACACATTGAAGATCTAAGTCAGTGGTCTGAAAATTAATTGCAGTTGTTTTTGGCAGGGTGGATGGTGTCTTTTTATACTTATGTTTAGAAATATTTTTCTATGAAAAAAATGATAGTGTAAATTGCTAAGGGTAATTTAGGTCAGTCTATATTATTATATACTCTATACTTGGTGTGGAACATTGCTGAACACTTCTGATTTTGAATATTGGTTGCTTTTGTGCAGGTTTCTTCCCAGGAAGTTTTCAGGCATGCCCAGCTTTCTTGAGACATAAAATGACGCTGATATCTCCTCATATATTGAAGAAGTTTTCCATCCCTGTCAACAAGGTAGGTGGATGAATAACATACTAACATTATTCGCTGAGCTTGGGTAACAGTGGAGTTAAGATAACCTGGTTTACGTTTTGAAGCAGGTTTTGTATTTTCTTAGTGCAAGCAATGGTTAACACAAGCAGATTCCTGTTACGCCCTGTAGTTTATGAAATTTATGTTGATGAATCTTCACTGAGATTCCTGTTCGTGTTTCATTTTTTTGCCCGTCTACACTTTTTACCCTGCAACATAAAAGTATAAAGAAAAGGAAGGAAAAAAAGCAATGTTTGTCTTGTCTTTCCCCTTTCATTTCCCTTGAATGTCTGATTAGGACATAGTGGTGCCTGAGGTTTTCTGTGCAGCAGACGTAGTCTTTAACTAAATGACCTGTGGTATATGCCTTCGCCATATTGTAAATTTCCATGCATTACATATATCAGTTTGGAATTGTTTGCGTTATATGTTCTGCTGATTGTTGTCAAATTGCTCTGTCTTAGATCACCCAAGAGGCTGGAGAGATCATGATCACATTCCCTTATGGCTACCATTCGGGTTACAATCATGGTTTCAACTGTGCCGAATCCACCAACTTTGCAACTGAAAGATGGATAGAATATGGAAAACGCTGCCTTCAGGTAGATATGGAATGACATTCAAACATCTCTGTTGACCTAGTTTGCCCTTGTTGAGTAGAAATGCCAGGGCTTTCTACAGTTAGTTTGTTTAGAGAGTCCACAGGACTCCCACTCGGGTAGTTTAGGAAGTCCTCATGTGGTTCTAGGGAGTCTGATCAGTCGCAGGCCAAGAAACCATTTTTTCATCCAGATACACCACACACTGCCTTACAATCAGTTCACACGCACACACACACACACACACACACAATGAATTAGTGAACGAGATAGACACACACGCACACTCTCACTCAAACACTCTCTCCCTGAGAGAGAGAAACATACACACACAGAGAAAAATAGAGATACACATACACACACGAGAGAGAGATACATGCACATATACAAGAGAGAGAGACGCACACAGACACACACACCATTCACACCCTGCTCCCCTCCCCCGACCCCTCACACACACACACACACACAGACAGACATGCACACAGTGAGAGAAAGAATGAGAAGAGTGAACCACTGAAAATGAAAAGCCGTACAAGGATGATTTTTGAAAGTTTGTCAAACCTGTCACAAACGCATTTATTTCCCAGGAGTTGCAGGATGACATGATTGCGAAGTTCACGCAAGTTATGCACTTAATTACATGTGTGTCTTCATTGTACTGCAGCCATTCGAATTCTTTCTCTCATGAACGTTGATAAGTACGGCTTTTCTTTTTCGGCAGTCTGTCCCCTTTTGAAGCTGGCTGATCGATGTCGGCTGATTCAGAATATGTCTTTTTGTCTTGTTTGCATTTTGGAGCGTCAAGCCAGTGGAGGCATTCTGATTTTGAACGGTATCACAGAATATTCGACAAGCCTTGTGAGCATACTGGAAATGGGCAGCAGTTTTCTGTAAAGGGAAATAGACGAAAGTAATGAACTTCGCAGCCATCGCAAGGAATGGGAAGATAAGATGCCAACTGAAAGCTAGTGAAACGAGAAGAAGGGAGTGCTGTTTTTTTATCGTGCTCCTTCATGTTTCGATTGATGTTGATTTTACAGTGCGTCCCGCAGACTCCCTTGTTGAAACTGTAGTACGTCCTCTCTCATTTTAGGAGTAAGGGATGCAGATATGTACGTTAATGGAAGCCCTGAATGCTTAAGTGTGGATAACAACATGTAGAATGTTTTATGTGGAAAGATACTACAGTAAGGTAATGCTAGAGAAAAAAAAATCACTGAGTGATATCATGTTATTTTAAGTGTCATGTTTTCTAAAGTGTGTGGAAGAAGACCAGTGCATTTCATACATGGGGTTGTGTATCCTATTCCTGTTTTTACTTGTATGGCTGTTGGGTTTTTTGGTTTTGTTTTGTTGTTTTTTGTGTTTTTTAAAAATTATGATCCGTAAGTAAGGAAAGCAAGATAATCAAGTTAAAGTTTCACATCATGGTTTTCCTGCCTTGAGAGTAGTACTAATTGGTGTGGCATTTGTGATACTGGCATAATTTTATGTTATTGGAAGGATGGGGGTTCAGTTCATACAGTTTTCATCCAGTTTTGTTCAGGCCTGTCTTCTTTAGTTTGAGAGGTAATATGTTGGATGTTTGATAAATCATTTTGTAAATGATGTGTGATCCACATTTCTTATTGGTGCTTTTTCTTTTTTCTTTTTTTTTTAATCAGTGTGAATGCCGGAAAGACGGTGTGAGAA
This sequence comes from Babylonia areolata, assembly GCF_041734735.1. Taxonomy (NCBI): domain Eukaryota; kingdom Metazoa; phylum Mollusca; class Gastropoda; order Neogastropoda; family Buccinidae; genus Babylonia; species Babylonia areolata. Next base: position 23,145,760 of record NC_134878.1, read on the forward strand.
TCAACATGGACTGCTTTGTGAAGCGCTTCCAGCCTGAACGATTTGAAGCCTGGAAAGAAGGCAAAGATATTGCCCCACACCCAGAAGGCCACACAGTCATTCGTCGGCCCTCAAAATCGTAAGTTACTAAATTTCAACCTTAATTACACATACTTAACCGTGACCCAACTAGTGCAGACTCCGGCAGGGGTCTGACATTCCTGCCTGTGCAAACTGCTATCCGCCTATGCGGAGAAAATGAAACTACGGCCGATAACCTCCCGGAAGTAGGTAACCTCCCCTTTGTCCTGCTGGCTAGCGCCCTCTTTCTCCGGCAGCCATTATGACTCCTGTCCTGTGCTCTCCATACGGCTAAGTCTTTTTGTATTTTCCGTCTGTCTGTCGATTCTCTGGCGTTCTTGTTTTTTGTCAACTTTTGTCTCGAACCAGGTCACATATTTATATGGCTCAATTGGGATATCCAGCTAAAATTAAGGCGCGATCGAAATCGATTCGCGGACACTCTGGGCCCTCTATTTCTAGCCCTCTCAACAACGCCAACCCGACGCCTCCCCCACTTCCTTCGCTTACTCCGGCCGACTCCAGACCTGCACCACCTCCTGCACCCTCTCCGGCGACTTCTAGGGGTACGTTACCCCATACTCAGGTCAGTGGTGCCATTGATGCTTTCCTTTTCAATTCGTGAACGAAGTCGACGCGATCCGCGTTTCTCGGCCCTGCCAGTCGGTAGGACACCTGAGTCGATCTCCTCTATCACTTTTCCCATGTCAACAATGGAATGTGCCATAACCCCTTTAATTACACATCCTGGGAATGTGCCATAACCCCTTTGGAAAACAACACCATACACTGGCTTTGGATCCGCACGCTAGACTGGGCCCTATGTGCGATGCGTCCGTGGCGGTGGCCGTGACATTGGCTCACGCACCCCCCACGCGGCATGCCTCTTCCGTCTCGGATCCTATGGCGACCGAGGCGCTTAGGGATGCCCTCCCCAGGGGTAGGGAGGAAGGTGGACCACTAGGGGACACGCTTGCCTGTGCGTGTGCACCCTCCTCTTGTCCGATTTTCTGATCCAAGGGAGACAACTCCTGCTTCGGCACCCTTGCCGGTGACCGCCGCAGTTACTTCCCTTTACCGGCACGGCTCCTCGCCAACAGTGCAGGTGCGTGCTCGGTCCCTTCAAGCTTTGCGGTGATGACCCCATTTGCCACACCGCCGGTTGCTGCTGTTTCCCATCTTCTAATGGCGTCTCAGCAAGCTGCTCAACCAAACAACCAGCAACCCATTGGGAACTTGCTGCAGCAATTATGCACTGGTGCCACACCTAGCACCTGCTCCACCCCTTGCGCACAGAGCAGATGCGTGCACAGCCCATTGAACTTCGGCGGTGCCAGTTTTTTCTGCCCCACTGCATATCTCCACTGTTACCCAGACTAATATCGGCAATTCCATGTCGGAGTGCCTCTTGATAACTCGATTCTGCCACTCGGCAGTACTCGGGCCGATCTTGTCTGGTTACGGCGCCATCATGCCACATGTCCCCACCGTCTCGCGTCCGATGGCGACCGATTCGGGTCGGGACGCCCACGGCACTAAGGGACATTATTATTATCGGTTAAGGTGGCATAGAACCACGGACTCTCGCACACGGCATGACGCTCCTCCCTCTACAGCGAGGAAACATCACACCGGGGTATATGTGCTCTAAAGACACCATCCTTTTTGCCGAATATCGGCGCCAAGGGAGGCAACTCCGCATTTGTAACCGACACAGCACGTCACTCCTGCCCCCCGTGCTGTCTACCAACGATGTTTCTTCGAATTCTCATTGGGTCCTCATGCCCATTCATGGACTTTACACATCTTTGCACAGCAACTACACCTTTCTTGCTGTTTCTCAGGCTATTGGCGACTGAACTTTGGGGTTCCTCATTCCCCACACAGCCCTCTGCAGGCAACCAGTCCTATTACCATTCTCTTCTTGTGATACACAATAACAGGAAATAAATCACAATATTTCCCCTTCTGTCCTTTTGATTTTTATCACAATCAACAATCGCGAAATATATATATATATAATATACATACAAAAGAAACCACAAGAAAAACCACACAAGCCCATATATATGTATGTATATATGTGTGTGTGTATGTATATGTGTGTGTGTGTGTGTATGTAGGTATATATATACACACACATATACATATATATCTATGAGATATCTTGCTACATTTATTCACTTATAGATGTATACTTATCCCTCAGAATACACATGCGTGTGCGCTTATGGGATAGGTTTAGACAACTTTCTTATTAACATGTACAATTATATTTCTATCTCTGTTCATTGACATCTATTCATTGGGATTCCCTACATAGCAATATAGGCACACTTGCATTTGCGGCCTTCTGTCCACAATGCCCTGAACTCTCTGCGCCTACATACTTGCACTTTATTCATATGTGTATGTACATCTCATATTTAGGTGCATACACAGATTCCTTTCCATTACTGATTATGCACACTTACCCATTTACTTGGCTATATCTGTGCACGCTACACGTATGCTTATACAGCCGCTTATTTCTTGTGTTTCGATCCCTTGTCTTTGGCATATTTCTGACATCAATACTTGAGTTGATGGAAGTTTATATTCCCTTTGCACATGTATGTATTCATTTTCATAAATTCATCCCTACCTTGCACTCACAGACAAAACTGCCTCATTCACGCCTGAATGTATGCTCCTTCACATTTTAGTAGTGGCTGGTCCTTAGGGCCCACACAGCCCCTTCCCACCCACAGGGCTAAGAATGCCCTCGCTTAGCGCAAGGAGGGACAAGGCAACCCAACTCATTTGCCTACAACAATCAACCATAGGGCTGGAGATGGAGGGCAGGAGGTTATCGGCCGTAGTTTCATTTTCTCCGCATAGGCGGATAGTAGTTTGCACAGGCAGGAATGTCAGACCCCTGCCGGAGTCTGCACTAGTTGGGTCACGGTAAGTATGTTATTTAAACGTAATTTTAGATAGAAAATTTCCTATTAACAGCTCCGATGTTTGAGGAGCAAAGTCTTGCTGACAGAAATATAGAAAGTTTTTATTGGGTGGGTATTTGTGGACATCAAAAAGTCTGGTGAAATTGTCTGAGACATTCACTTTTTCTTAAACAATGTCTAATTCTGATCAATTGAATTATTTGTTATTTATCTGTACAAAAACTTGTGATACCTTTTTCATAGGAGAGCAAACTGTTTTGTAACACATTTCATTGAAATGTTTGGGTCAAAGTAATTGAAATAGAACATCAAAAACTGATATAACCATTTGTACTTTCATTCAACAGATTAAACAGGCCAGTGTTGCTTTGCAGAGAATCAAAGAAGGAAGGAGATGGATTGGTATCAAAGCGCCACCCGCCATCCAAGCAGTTTACCAAACGGCAAAAGCTGGCCTCAGATGATGAAGAAGAGGATTGCAAGGATGAAGACTACAACCCCAAGAAGAAAGAGAAAGGTGGCAAGAAGAACAAGGAGAAGAAGCCCAAAAGCAAGGTTGAAAGCGAAACAACCAAAGCCAAACCAAAGAAACGGAAAAGTGGAGAGCAAGCAGGAAAGGCGAGTGGGGAAACAAAACCTAAACAGAGAAAGAAAAAGGACATTGGTGCAGACGTTGTGGATGGTGCTCCTCCCAAAGTTGAAATGATCAGAGGCCAAGCTGGGGTTGGAAAAAGTCATGAAGCGGTTACACCACCAGCTAAACAATTACCAGCAATATCCCAGCCTACACAGGTGGAGATGAACACCCAGACAGTGGAGTCATATCTTCCTGATGAAACTGTGATGCTGCCAAAGACAAAGATAGAGTTCTATTACAAGGACAGTAATGCCAAGAGGATTCCAATCCATGTCCAGAGGAAAACGACATTCGAAGAAGAATACATGAGAAAGATTGCAGGCATGGATTCTGCTGAACAGGTTAGTACTGAAGATTCGCAGCCTTCTGTCTCTTCTGCAGGCCTCCAGTCTTCTGGTGTGAATGGTGACTCCAAAGTGGAGATGGTAGGTGGAAACAAGAACATTGCCATGCCAGAAAACTTGGAACAGCCAAGTATGATGTCTACTCTGGCTTCACAAGTACCCAAAGGAGTGGGTATCTTTAAGCTGGCAACTATGATGGGAAGAGGATCGACATTCAAATTCCCTGAAACTGTTTCAAAAGAAATTACAATAAAAAAGAAGACGAAGGGTGTGAAAGCAGTGCCTCCTGTTTCCACTGAAAATACTGACCAGGGAGTTCAGGCAAACACATGGGGGTCAGAGGTACAGGAAAACACATGTACAGTGACTCAGAAAAAACAGGTACACAACGTCCAAAACCAGTTTCAGAACGTCCAGTTCTTTAACCCTCTAAAAAACACCATGGGCTCCATAGGACTTCAGGGACCATTCATTACATCCAGCCAGGGTCAGTTCACTGATTCTGTAATGAGCCAGAAGTTAAGCTCTCCTCAGAACCCAGCCCCAAATAGTTTGCTTCAGGTTCAGCAAGGCAGGATCTCACTGTCTGGTTGTGACAAGTCATTGCGTAATGTGCTGGAGTCCACCAAACCCCAAGGTGTGTTCCAGCCAACTGCTCAGACTTTGCCAGCTCAACCATTGTCACTGTCTTCAGTGACTTCACAGTCTCTGCCGCTGTCAACTGCCACAACACAGCCCTTCCCCACCTCCCAGTCATTTTCAGACTCACAGTTTACACCAACACCCTCCCCAGCATTGTCAGAAAAGTCTCCTCCACCCCCCATTCTGTCCCCTGTACACTCCCCTTTGAAAAAAATAAGTCAGTCACCTCCAAGCTTGTCCTCGCAAGTCACCCCAGCCCCGAGTCCAGAGGATATGCACATGCTACCACAACTAAACCCATGTGTTGATGACCCAAACTCGGAGTTGTCTGGCGGTCTGAATAAAAATGTCCAGTTCAGTCATCCGCCTGTTCTGCCTCTTGCAGTCCAACCTTCTGTCAGAAGCCCTGACAGTGAAGGCAACAGTAATCACTGCATTGATGTTGCCAAGACACCATCTTACCCAGAAGTCAAAGGTGCTGTCAGTCAGCAGCTGGATGTTTCCAATCTTGCACCCCCACCTTCTGTCAAGACCACCAATGAGCGTATCTTGGAAATTTTGGCAGAAGCCCAACGTTTGAAGGAAGCAGAAGAGCAGCAGAAAAAACAGCAGAAGAAGCTAGAGGCACAGGTACGTCAAACCCAACCTCAGGAAGAAGTCTCAGAAGCTCTCTTACCTTGATGAGTGCATTGGAAGACAGGGCTTGTATAGGCTTATGAATGGTGTGGAATTTTAAGTGAACTTTTCTAGTACTGGAAAAGTCTCGGAATACAAGCTTGGGGGATGCAAAGATCAGTTATTATTGTTTTCTTTTTTTAATTAATTTTTGTGATACATACCTTTTTCTTGACAGCATTCTTTTTGGGAAGTCTTTGGATAATGATTTTCCTCTCACAGAGATAGGGAACAACACTTAATTCTAAATGGTGTGTCTCCGTCATATTCTGGAGGGGATGGGGTAGGCGGGATAGTTCTGTGCCATTGCTGAGCCAACTGATGAGTCCACAGAGGATGAAACTTGAGTCACCTCATGTCTTGTCAGGCATAATAAATGGCTCCTCATGAGCAGCCTCTTCCCTTTCCCCCCTTTTCTTTGTCACTTTGTGTGTGTGGTTTTGGAAAGTAGTGCTAGAAGTTTTCATTTAGATGATTCATTTCAGTACATTTGTTTTCTTTAGAAATGTGTGTTATATTGACAGAATTTTAAAATAAAATCAGATTGAAAAGATGTCTTTTTTCTTTCCCCTTTAAAAAATTTTTTTTTAATTTATTTATGTGTGTGAACAGTGAGCCTATGTAATTACCCGGTCTTGTGTGTGTGTATTTGTGTATGTTTGTTAAATTTTTAATGTTGATGTTAATGTATGCAACTGCAGGTGAAGTAGAAATAAGCTTGGAAGTAAGACCTTCCAGTCATTCCTTTTACAGTGATGTGATGTATGGGGTGAGAGGTAAAATCCATCATCTGGCACAGTGGCAGGTTTCACACAATCGCAGTCAGAATGATAAGATCTGATCATGACACAGCATGTGAATGGAAGAAAGTCTTGCATCCAGTTGTCTTGAAACCTGGAACAGTGAGTGAGTGATTGTGGTGAGAACACGAACCCTGCTGTGGATCAAGGATACGAGTCGTAGATCAGAGTGAAAATGTTCTATGACTGTGAGAGAAAAATGTTAAGATGTTACAGAGCTTGGGTTTTGTCGATCAGTAATTGTCACAACATAAGCCGTGTCAAAAGTGCAGGTTAGGTCAGAAGGTCAAAGGCATAACAGTGCATTTTGGATTAAAAATGTGTTCTTGCAAGGTGATATTCTTTGCAGTGACCTTTTTCTGTTCCATAATTCATTTGGTATCACACATGAGCCTGGAAGATTTTAGTTTGTCTTGTTTTGTGGCTTTTTTCTTCTTTATTTTTGTTCTTTCTTTTTCTGTTTGTTTTGTCTTCTGATTACAAGTACTTGTTGCTGCTTAAGTTAGCAGCTGCAGTAAGATGAACACATATAAATAACTTAAGCTGGACATGCTTTGTGGGACGTGCTTCGCTGCTGTTCTCTGCACTAACCTTTTACATTGTAACAGTCTGCCAGTAATGGTATTTTGAACATTTTAGGGTTGTTTTGGCATTGCTCATATTGTGTATGCTTGTGAAGTGTAGGTTGGACATTGAAGAGTTGTTTATGTGCATGACTTGAGAAAAGAATAGTATTGCAAGTATTTGGGAGGGAATGTTGTTGAGAAGGTTAGAGCTGCTTTTTCAGCTCCCTGCAGCTGCACAATGCAGAAGTGAATTAAGAGGGTGAGAAAAGGGCAAGGTATTCCCAGTTAAGACAGTAATGTTAGATTAACCGTGCCTGACAGAGTCCTGGTCAGTAATGACTTGTCAGTTGTTAAATATTTGATATTATCTTTCATGACCCCCATCCTGGTTTGCCATTTTATTGACAGGAGTATGGGTAGAGACAGACACAAGTGTGCATGCACATGCACACACGATGCACATGATGTTAATAAATCATTTATTCATTTACCTATGTACTTGTGTCTTGTAAACCTTAAGTTTTCATAATATTAACATTATGCAGTTATTCAGTGCCCAGTTTGACACGGAGAAAAAGCAGAAAAGTAAGTTGGTGGACTGGTCAGTCTAATCTAACGCTGTGTTGTGGTTGCTGTACCTGGGACAGTTGCAGCAGGAGTGCAACCACATTTGGAACACAAGAAAATTGTGTTATAACCCAAACATTTTTCCTCGCTGCTATGGAGTTTGTGTGTGATGATGATAGTACAATGGAGGGAGAAATATTTAGATCTATTGCTTTAGGGAAAATCAAATAGGTTTCATTATCAAAAACTACGAAAGTATTCATTTTCATCAATCTCTATCTAATGGAATGACCTTGAGACTGAGACTGCCAAAAATTAAATATGAAATGTGGAGTGTTTATTTGAAGAGGCAGCAGTATGAGTAGTTACAGGATATATTTTGACATTTCCCTTGAGTCTCTCACCATGTCGTGGACAGTTTTATCTCTGCTCTCACGCAGAGGCATTCACAATCCTCAAAATTTCTCGCACGCCCTATCCCCCTGTGCCTCTTCAGTACAGTTTCCATTCTTCTGCTCAGTCACTTTGGAATAAATCGAGTGCTTCATTGGAAGGTGAAAGCATCCTTCACTTCTGGTCAGTCTTTTGAAAGAAAAAGGTGTTTTCTGGAAAGTGAAAGCATCTTTCACCTCTTTTTTTTTCTTTGCACGCCCACACCCACCCCAGTCTCTCTGGTTTGTTCTGTTGGTTTTCCTGTACATATTGCATGTCTGAGCGACAGAATGGTGATTTGAGCTAAGTCCATTAATGTTAACTGTCAGCAGTGCACGCGCGGGTGCACACACACCCGCACACAGTCACACATGCACATGCACACCAGAAGGAGAAAGTTACTTTTGCACATTTGAACTATTACTGTGGGAATGGAAACACCCAGACTCTTAAAAGGAAGGGGTGCTGACTTACACTTTATGAAATCCCATGCTTCCCCGCACTTTGCAAGAAAGCATGAGATTTTTGAAAAAGTTCCCCTGCCATGTTTTCTCACAACTACAAGATGGTGGGTAGGTGGGAGGGCTTGGCCACAATGCTTTCTTGCTGTGAGTGGGAAAGCATTTACCTTTTATCTTTACTACAAAAGTACAAACATTTCCTTTGTCTTCAGAGTACGTTTCTAGTCTTTTCACACACAAATTTTCAAGAATATTGTTGATGAAAGGGGTGGGTGGGGGGAATGACCTTGATGTTGGTGAAGATGTCAAGTGTTGTCTCGGGATTGTCTCACATTTGTGTGTGTGTGATTTATGTTATAGATATTTTCTCAGAAACGCAGAAACTGATTTCAATGGGTGGGTACAGATGGATGCAACATAAACAGATGAAAAAGCATAAAAGGAAGAAACATTCTTAATTAATGTCATAGAAATGCTGTATCACAACAGAACATCAGAATTCAATGTGAAGCTGCCTTCACACTCTCTGTGGTAGGGAAGAGCATTGTGAAACAACTTCACTGTCTGGTTCCACAATTAAGCTGTTATTGTCATCAGTAGGGGGGCTTAGTGCTGAACACCATCGAAGTGACTCAGCAGCAGTGTAGGGTGTCCTCTGATGTGTGGCCTCCTGGTGTCCTGATATCAATAGTTCCTTATAGATTACCGGTGGTGAGACCGTGACGGACGAATCCAGGTGTGGCTATGATTGTGAATGAGTGGCGTGGGAATAATGCCACTGAAAGGGTGCAGATGATGGGATAGCAAAAAACGACAAAAAACAAAATTAAAACAAAAATGGCAAAGAACCCTTTTTCTGTCTCAATGTAAAAAGTTTTTTCATTTTGACTCTATTCCCACATTGCCATAATTTTGGGTTTTTTTTGCTGCAACTCTATTTGAATACGAGATTAGTACATTGCAGTGATCTCTATTATTTGACTTGAAATAAGTAATTTTAAGTGTCAGTGTCATCACCATCAATGGCGTTGCTAACGTCATCATCAGTATCATGATTGTCATTGTTGTTATCCCCCCTCTTTTTGACTCACTTGTGTAAACAAAGTGAGTCTTATGTTTTAACCTTGTGTTCGGTTGTCTGTGTGTCCATGGTAAACTTTAACATTGACATTTTCTCTGCAAATACTTTGTCAGTTGACACCAAATTAGGCATAAAAATAGGAAAAATTCAGTTCTTTCCAGTCACATTGTTTAAAACAATATTGCACCTCTGGGTTGGGCACAAAAAAAATTAAAAAAAGAAGCCAAATTATATGCAAACTGCATTTACTGTTATATTTATATTTTTTATATTCTCTAAACTTGACACTTTGATCTGATATTCTGACACAACAACAAGAGCAGTCATTATTATCATTTTTTATTCAAACAGGAACTTCTTTTGCTAACCATGGAAGTTTTATTTATTTTGCAAACGTTTTGGTGCAGATAGTAAAAAAGGGAAATTAATGCTAGGGGACTTAATTTGCTTTAAACTGATCTTTCTCATCTTAAACATCACATTTTGAAATTATACTCAATACATAAAAAGCTTGTGTGTTTTACTCTGTGTACAGGGCTTTCACTATGTTCATTCGCCCAAGTGGTCTTTTTCGGAAAATACTAAAATCAATACGACAAGTGGACTTTACAGATCTATTGGCTGAGCCCTGAAGGTCATGGGCAAAAATCATTTGCGTACACATATTTATACACATTCAAAGCGCGTGCTCATATTCTTCGCGAACGCGAACGATGCCATTTTGTTTCAAGTTGTTGACCTGCCCGTTCAATCCTATATTCAATCGACAATACATGATAACATGTGATGGAAAGTTGGAGAAGGAGACCGTTAAATATTTATTCAGAGAAAGATTTGTGAACGCCTCATCACTTACTGGATTATACCCCAAACTGCCATGAAAATATCCACAGAATCAGTCGGAATTCACAGTTAAAAGTTGTAAACCATGCGAGTTAATACCCTTGAATTGATCACGATGAAACCAAAAAATTTCCAGTCTTGACTTTTCTCAAAATGAAGTCCTTTTCACTTCTTAGTACGACGTTTAGAAGTACTTGTACTTCAGTTGGCTCTACATGTTATTAGTTTAACAAAATACTAAATTGTCATATCAACTTTAAAACTATAAAACTAGAATGAACATAAAAGAGAAATTGAATCGACCATGTCGTACTACATTCCCGGCGGGTGTAACTACACCTGTACATCTATCTAGATCTAGAGAAAACAGCTAAATGTTGCTGTGTGATTGCGGCGATAGCCACATCTCCTTTACCGCGGACTTAAAAAGAATTTTTTTATTGCCCTTAAAGATTTTTTGAATGCCCAAGATACACCAGAATAATACGATTTAAATAGCATTCTCACTGCGAATACCGCAATTGATTTATCGCCCTTTAAAAAAGTATGTTCAAATATTAAATTTTAGAACGTCAGTTAAGGAGCCACGATAGTGCAATGGGTAAGACAATCTCTTCTCACCTGAACACGCGGAGTTCAAATCTGGTTAGGACTTTTTTTTCTTCCTTTCTTTTTTTTTTAACCCGAAGCTTTATAATAACATACAGAACACATTTTTTAAAAGTGTATCACAAGTGAGTTGAAGGCCTTGCCTCTCTTGTTCTGTATGATATTGTTATGGAAAGACAAGAAACCACACCCAATGACAAAGGAAATGCTTTTTAAATGAAAGTAAGGGGGTTGTCCCATGCTGCTTGCACATTGTAAGAAAGCATGGGTATGCTCCCTACACTTTCAGGCTATGAGAAATTTGTGAGAAAATTTGGGGTGGATTATAATGGCTATGTATGGCCACGTTTTATGGGTATTTCAGTTCAACTTTTGTAATATCTTTTGTGCTGTCATGGAAAAAGTACATTTTGTCTTTAAAAAATCATAGGAAAAGTCCTGGAATTTTGCCACACCATGGATCTGTACAAACCCTGTCAGACCAAGGATATTTACTTCACATAATTTATGATATTGGATTTGAGGAAAAGTAAGATTCTTACTCAGTAAACAATGTTATAAAGCAGTTTGAATATTTGTTGTCATAGATAATGACATCAAGAATATAAATGTCTTTCAGAAACAAAGAAATCTCAAATTGTGTTAATTATTTTGAACGTTTATGGTTCAGTATCATTTCTCCCTGTAACTGGTTTTGAGGTGCTCTTTCACTTTGTTTTGACAGGTTATTCTTAGTAACAAGTTTTAAAAAGTATCCATAGACTACTTCAGATGTTACTATCTTGACTGTATATTTTGTGAAGATGTTATTGCTGATAAAAAGCTTAATTTAATTACGCTTAAAAAAATTTTATATTATGATTCAAAGAAAATCCTATTGCTTTAGGTGCGTCAGAGCTTGGAGGAAGGCGCAGTGATGGTAACATCAGGTAAAAAGCCCAAAACCAAGGCCACTAGACCCAAGAAATCCAGAGCAGACAGTGTTTCAAGCCAGTCGACCCCTTCTCCCTCTACACCTACCCAGTCCTCAATGATTGATGACTTTATGGATGCATCTGCTCATCCAAATGATGGCAGTTCTATGCGGCTTCAGATGACAAGAACTGTGCAGTCTGTGTCACCTCAGGCACAGGCTGTAATGGGGAACACTGCGTCCACAGGGATAACTCCCATATCAGTTGGCATGGCTTGCTCATCCGCCCAAGTGCAGATTTCAGCAGGTGTGCTTGGCAAGTTAACCCAACCCCAGTTGAGCATCGTCAGCCAAACGATGCAGCACCAGGTGGTGGCAGGTACCATTCAGCCGCAAATAACAGTAGGAATTGGAAGCACTTCACAAAGCCTGACTGCCACCAACATTATCAGTCAACTCCAAGGGTCTCTGGCAGCTTCCAGTAACGGACCTAGCTCCCCAATGACAGCGCTATCAGGTGGTACCATGCTTCAGCCAGAGCTGGCAGCCACTGCCTCCACAGTGCAGTTGCCTGCTGCTAATGTTCCTCATGTTGTAGGTGCACCAATGTCTGTCAGTGGAAACCAGCAGCCTGTGAATGACTGTGTGGGAACATCTCATGGTCCTGTGATGACAACCGCAGAGAGCCCTGTAGGTGTAATGACTGTTGTGACACAGCCTGTGCCACATTCCAACCTGGCCAGCAGCTTCAGCTCAGCCCCTGCCCCTACCCCTACCTTAACCCAGCTGGTGATACCCGCCACAGCCACATCCTCTCCCGGCCATTTATCTGCTGTTATGGCAGCAGACCCAGCAGCAGTTCTGATCCCCTCATCCTCGCCCTCTCAGGCTGTTGTGGCTACTGTGACAAACGCTTCTTCTGGTGGATCTGTCTCCAACAGTGTTGTGTTGTGTAACACAGACTTGGCTTCTCAGAACAGCACCCTTTTCAGCAGCTCTCCTACAGGCAGCAGTGCTACTATGTCCTCCAGTCCCAGCATGCTTAAGTCATCTCCATCTCCAAGTGCACAGTGCAGCACTATGTCCCCTGAGGAGGCCCCCAGAAGTAGCAAGACGGTGGCCAATCTACTTCGCCAGAGGCAGACAATTTCAGGACAGGTTGGTACAGATAGTGTTCATTGTACTGTCATTTTCATACTTTGGAGAGAGAAACTTTTCATGACTTAAATATTGTGTGCTGTAGTCATAAGAGTTGTCCTTAGGTGCCACCATAGGTGCTATCACTATCTGTCATTATGATCTAATCAAGTAGCATACGCTGTTGGTGTTGCCAGATGAGGATGTTGTGTCACTGGCCAATAAAACATACAGGATCACAGGAAAGCACTTGCACTTGTGTTGTCATTGCGGCTGAGCTGTTGAAGACCCGGGGGGGAGAGTGTATCTAGCCTTGCCTGCTGTGCAGGGGATGCAGACTGGAACTCTACCCTCTGCAACAGCCAAGGGAGCCATGGGTCCAGCAGGGTTGGCCCCACCTGTTGCCATCAGTCCCTCAGGCCGATTGGTGGCTATGTCAGGAACCAGTTTGAATCTGCCGCGCCAGCTGACTCCTCATCCCGCTCCAATAGTATCAGGCAGCTTGCTAGGTGGACTAACAGGTGCACCCAGCGTGTCTTGTGTGGGCGAGGTTCCTTCAGACACCCCGTCATTTACAGGTGTCAACCTGGAGGCTACTTCTCCCTCTAGCAGTGGCAGCAACCAGGATAGTGGGAGCACTCCCCTCTTGCTAACCCCTCTGGCTCCAGTACACAACTATTCCCTCCCCAGCCCCTCAGACCTGCCCTCCTCTGCTCTGGGGCCCCTTCCTTTAGGGGACCTGGGGCTGGGGCTGGCTCCCTCCCCTGAAAATTGGCCCCACGTTGACCCTCCCTCTGGCGAGCTGCCTTTAAGCAAAGGTAACAAGGTATATATGTGCACCTTTCTTCCATTTTCTGTTTGAGACTGGTTGGTAGCTCTGAACAGACAACACAATATTGGGACACATGTTTGTGTTGAGATCATTCAGGTCATCATCTCCAGCTGTTTCTATTTCAGTTGTGTTTCAAACATACTCGGATCTGTGAAAAAGGTCCAAAGCTTGTTCTCCTTTTTTGAAAAGAACTTCATTGTTGACTGTTCAGAGCTTTAGTGCAGATGAAAAAGCTGTAATGTATGTAGATCTAGCCAATAAATTCAGCTTACAAAATGAATATTTGTTCATAGTGTTGATGTAATTGATTTTGTACTGCATGAACCTGTGAAGACATGAAGTGAAACCTCCAATACTCAGACCAGTAAACCCCCCACCCCCCACCCCCCCCACCGTTTTTCTGTTTTTAAGCAGCTGTATACTCTTTTATTTCTTGTCTATGTTCCTGCACGTTACCATATTTGAGCTTAATTTGCCATGCTTGAAATGCTTGTCAGCATTTTGCAACTCGCACACTCTTACTGACACTGCAGTACCCACACAGATATTGCTTTGCTTTTTGGAATGAGTTATGAATGTATTTTTCACATCTGCAGTTTAACTGAGAGCAGTGCAGTCATCTTGGCCACGCATTTCCAGTCTTTGCCAAAGAGCATTTTCATTCGGAAATGTATCGGAACAGTTACACACTAGATTTGTTGCTGCCATGTAAAAAGCACAAGAAAATTAGTGTATCTGTAATAGCTGTCTTTGTGTGGTATTTGAATAATAATTTTTTTGTATCTTTGACATCTTTATTTTGCACATTTTGCAATTCTATTTTCACAAGCTTAAATTAGTTAAAACATTTGAATCTCTATTTCTGATTTTTTGAATTGCTATTTGTGGAGTCTTTTCTTCCATCGAGAGTTTTCACATGCTATTTTCTAACATGAGCTGTATGCTTGTGTGGTAGTTTGCCTTGTTTAGTTGTTAAGGGTGGTCAGCCTGGCTTTATTTTTTTTCTTTCATGGCCATCTTCGGTTTGAATTTGTTCAGTAGCTTTGACAAAATTACTGTCACTACAGCTTTGTCAAAAACTGATGGTAAAGTTCTGGTACCTGAAGTTATAAAAACTTAGGCTGGTTTCTCCGTATTTTAAGTTACCAAAAGTCGCACGTGTTCCTGCATTGATATGTCAGTTGATGAAACAGCTGGCAAAAAGTTTTTAACTTTAATTTTTTTTTTTTTTCATGCTTCTGTCAGTAGATTTCCTGTATCTCTTTCACAGAAAACGGAATATTGCTTTGAGTGAGTGTTGTTGTTGGTTGGCATCTAATCAACCACTTGATTTAAAAATCTGAACCCTCATGGTATGCATCCTTGATGTTACTGTTTGGTACATGAAACTGAATTACCAAAAGGTGTCATGTAGTATGCAGCTGCACTTCATGATGGGACTTTTTTTTTCTTGAGTGAATGAGGGGGGTGACAGGTCAGGAAGGGGGGTAGTTTTGTTATGAAATTTGGTCATCCTCACTACCTGTCATACCCTTAAAATTTTTAAATTATTTTAAAGTGGTACAGTGGAGGTTTCACTGATTTCAGTTTCAAGTGTACAAACTTGTGGTGCTTACATTATTGTTTGCTGCCCTTGCGCTTTTTCTCCATTCCTCTCCGCTGAATTGATAGTCATTTCAACAATAATGACGACATCAATTGCATGACCTGTATGAAGGAAGGTGTAACTTACTTCCTTTGAACAGCTTTATGATAAAATGACAAACTGGATTGCTCTCTTCATTATTCATGTTTTTCCATATTTACACACTTCCTGGTCCCCCTCCAAAAGACCAAAAAAGAAAATTAGGAATGGATGTGGGAGAGCCATGAGGACTCTTTCTTTTCTGTGTGCATCTTTGTTGTGTGTTCATGGTTTACAAGTTGCATGGTTATTGTTGAATGTCATGGATTATTGATTTACCCTGTATACTGCTGTCAGATTGTGTGTTGTTGCTCAGAAACTAAACAAAGCAAAGGTAATTTAAAAACTGAGACTCAGTTTTGCCAATGAATACTTATATTTGATTTCCATTGCAGCCTACCTTTACTTTCATTGATATTTGAACATTTCCATTTGGTACTGTTGTGCAAAAATGCTGTTTTGTTGAACATTTTTCAAATTCTGGAGAACAAAAATCATTGCAATTAACCCCTAGGCTGCCTATATGACGAGATAACTCGTCATGGCAAGCATGTATGCTTCGCTGCTACAATGATGAGATAACTTGTCATCGAAATATTCTGACTTTTCCCTGCTTTGCGTCCAGTTCGTTGACAAAAATGCTGGTACTGTGGTAGCTTTAGCTTGGGGAATCTTTCTGGATTCTATTCATAGCTAGAAACCCCATCTACGTCATGAGGCAGTCCTTTATTTGAATGTTTTGGTTGGGTTACTGTCCCAGTGTTTGCCTGGCTCCTCCTCGCTCGCTCAACAAAATGTCAGACTGACTCCGTGCTCAAGACATGCGATCATAGCGAACTAAATCAACCAAGATTGCTTTCTTTTGCTGATGCTCAGAAATAATTGAAGCGTAAACTCGAAGAAGACAGTGATGAACATTTATAGGACGATTTGATAGAAAATAAAGGGAGCAATCAAGAGAGTGGCCAAGATACGACTATCAGTGAGTGATGCCAGCTGTGCAAACCTTAGCAGACGACAGAAAGTGACTGAACAGGACAGTGTGAGCAATATTCTTGGCACTCAGCCAGCGCGGTCTGATGAGAACTGGATAAAGTGACTGTGAGAGGGGTGAAGAGGAGGGGGATGGAGACTTTGGGCGTGGCCTCTCATCCACATTATCACTTGGAGAAGTCAGAATGCATTGTATATGTATCTCTTTTTAATTTTTTTTTTTTTACTGTGGTTGTTCTGGTATGATTTTGTGTATGTGTATCCATTTATCCAGAAAATATATTTTAGTGCAAATTACCTGACTAATGTTAGTAATGAACAAGTTGAAAATGTGACAAAAAACAAAACACTGATTTCAAAACAACAGCATGTCACTAAAAATATATAAAATGGGGGAAAATTACGTGTTTTGTGTTCTTTATTCATTTACCTTTCAGAAAATATATACTTTTATGGGTCTTTCTCCAGTAACAAAGAGCACAGAATTTTTTGAAAATTTATACCCGTTTTTTGTGGAAAAAAACCATGGCAAATAGATTTCACTTATATCTTATTTTCCTGGCAGTGAAAGGGTTAATGGAACATGACTATGGCATAATTGTGGTCTGCCGTATTATGTGCTATTCATTGTGCTTTATTCATGGCCTACTATTTGTTCGTGTCTTTATGTACTGCTTGTTTTAATCCCTTTCCCCCCCCCCCCCTTTTTTTTTTTTTTTTTTTTTTTTTTTTTTTTTTTTTTTTCCCGTATGTGTGTGTGTGTGTGTTATCTTTTCACTTTGAACATCAGTTCAGTTCTGCTATCTTGTCACTTAGATCATCAGTTCACTTGAGCTGATAAAAACAAATTTGAAAATTCTGCCTCAGCTTAGTCTTTCAGAATTCATGATGGTCAGTTTGCAATGTCTCTGGTTGACTGGCTTCAATCTGCTTTGCATGGTATTTGTTCTTCAATGTCGAAAGATGGTCTCTGTGTTGTGGGCCTATCTCACGTGCACGCACAATTGTATGAATGTCACACACTGGATGTTGCTGTGCCTTGACAGAAGGCTGCAAAAGGCTACTGTCTTTATGTCTTAGACTGCTTAAACAGTTTTGAACTGGAGGAAGCATGACTGGCAGTGGTGCTTGAATAGATAGAATCATTTGAAGTTAGCATGTTAAGTATGGCATCTAGTTGTTGTCTACTCTTGCTTCTATAGGGGTTTTTTTTGTGGGGGGTTTTTCGTGTGTTTTTTTTAAATATCTGCACACTCTTGAACCCAGTTTAATTTAATTATGTTGAAAATAGGACTGAAATAATTTTAAAGTTCAGATGTAGTCCGATCTTTCAATTTGTAATTTTATGATGTAAATGGTTGTTTACTGACATGATAACAGACAATTTGGGAGAGAAAAAAAGAGAGAAATAAAACCATCATTGGGTATGCTGGTTTGCCTTGAATTAGAGTCTGCAGGTAAAAGAGGCAGAAACCTTTGCTTTTCAGTTTTCTTTTTTGAGGGGTGAAGTAGGTTGGGGGTGGGGTTGCAAGGGGTTTGCAAGGGGGGGGGGGGGGGGTAGTAGGGGGTGGGCATCAAGAAGAGGAGAGGGATGATCTTTGAAATTTATCAGTTTGGGTGTAAAAGAACACAAGGTGTTTTGTGTCGAGTGTTACAGTTTGTTTTGTTTTGTTTTGGTTTTGGTTTTTTTTTGTGTGTGTGTGTATTCATGAATTGGTTTCAAGATGAATGTTCCAGTAAACTTTATATGCGATTTATGTCTGACTGCCTAGATCTCAAGATTTCTGACCACCTGCCAAGACCTCTATCACTCATACTACTTTGTGTTTGAAATTTTGTTATGGTTTGTAGATGACAACATAAATGTAAACTATACAGAAAAGTATTAATTGTTAATACAGGAAGAAATCGAAAATGAATTTAATAGGATTGCAGCTTTTTAGCCAAAGTGTATGTGATAATCTGTGTGTAGTCAGTTTATTAATGGTCTGGCTGTGTGACTTGAACTGTAGATTGCCTACCCCACCCTCATACCATTGCAACACCACACTGTTCCACATAGTTGCTCACACTGCAGTTTGAGCTAGTCTTCTTTCTTCGTGTTATGCATTTGCCTTTGCTTTACTTACTTCATTAACAAATATTTTTAGGCTGTATGCATCTTTCCTAGTTATTAGATTTTGGCTGCCCAATTATTTCTGGCACACTAATTTCCTTTATCACTTGCTATCCTTGTGTTCTTGGATGTAAGCACCTGTAGTGATACAAGTGTAATTTCCTGTAAATATACCTTGTGCTTTGGAAAAAGTTGCTCTCAGATTTTTGCTTACGAATGCATTTGCAGATGATTGATACAGTATAAGTGTTTAGTAAATAGATTTTGTTTGTGCCTACCAGCTCATCAATGAATTCACTGTGCTTTCAGGACTGCAGGCAGCGGAAATCTGCAACCTCCAGTAAAGGCACCAGTGGCAAAGGCAAGAAGAAAATCGTAGCAGCAGAAGCCACCACTTCCAAAGACAATTCCTCTGGTATCTGTGATATAACTATGCCCCAACCTGTTTCAAGTGACCGTGACCTGAATGCCTGTAGCAGTAGTAGTAGTAGTGTGAGTACTAAACATGAACAAACATCTGAAATGAAATCTTCCAAAACCAAGAAAAAGAAGTCTGCATTGCAAGCTGAGTCACTGACAACATCAGCAGCAGCGACAGTGACTTGCGTCAAAACTAAAGCTTCCAGTTTGTCCGGGAAGTCTGGAAGTTCTGATGAAGGTAGGAAGCCAGTTTAATTTGTCATCAGTTTTCCTAATGTGTTTAACTTTAAAACATATAGTTTTTTACTTCATTTCAGATTGTAGCAAAAATTTACAAATCATATGCGTGGTTTTGGTTTTTAAAAGCTTTTTCTTGTGTGAACAAAGGTAGTTTAAATAACTCATCTTTTCAGTTGTCTGTTTGAATGACTGTGTATGTGCCTGCACATTCACCTTAAAACTTTTTGATTTTCTTTGGAGCTGTTTCATCTTTTGATATCAAATGTGGCATATTTGTATTGATAAGGCCTGTACTTGTTTCATCTGCCTAACTGTTCCATGTGTCCGTGTCTTGAGTAAGAAAAAAGAAGAAACAGTAGACTATAAGTAGAACATGAAAAGAAGTATCCAGTGAATGTTGTGAAACGTTTTACAGAGAATGGATCATCCAGTGCGGCCTCGGGTAACTTTGAGCATCCGTCACCGTGGGCCAAACACCTGACGCCCCTGTGGCAGGGCCAGGCTGTGTCCATGGCTGCAGAGCGAGCTTACAACCGTGCTATGTCACACCGGCCCCCCAACTGTGCTATCTGCGCTCTCTTTAAGAGATTTGATGTGAGTTGGCTCTGCTGTTACCATGCAAAAGATTTACTCTACAGGGGTACAAAGGAGTACGAGTAGTCATGGTTTTTGTACACAGTGTATGATCAAGTTTGTATTTGTCTTGAGACAGTTGAAATGGCCAGATACCATGCCATATTGGGAGGAAATAAATCAAATCACTAGAATTTATTGCAGTAATTCTTCCCCATTATCATTTCCATTTCTGACATATCATCCAGCTTAAATCAAGGAGTGAAAGTGAACAGACACAATTACAGAATTGAAGAAAGGATCAGGTTTGTTGTAGAAAAAAAGTGTTGGTATTTGCAGCCAAGGGTGGCATATTTGAAGAACTTGGTTTCAATGCACTGCAACACTGCACCTTACTTTCGGAGATGACAGATGATCTACATCCTTGGGGTGGTAATTTGATTTGACGTTGTCTTGCCTGCCCAATTGCAATCTTTGTTTTGCTCAAGATTTTAGTTTTCTTCCAAATGGAGCCAGTTATTATGGTTCAATGCTTGTTAGAGCTGGCTGAAAAGACTGAAGTGGAAATGACAGCTGATAACGATGAATGGAACAAACACTGCAGGAGTCTGTTCCTGCCATCTCATGGTAGATTTTAGTTTCGCCTGAAACCATAGTGTTGATTTTGAAGAACATATATATTCAGATGATCATTGCTGTTGTTAAAGAAAAGCTTGCATTAGTGTTGCTTCAGCACAGAATGGATGTTGATGATTGAAACAGCGTCAGGTGTTTACAGAGGTGATGTCAGTTTTGTTGAACAGATTGAGACAGAGTGAGGGCTGTTTGCAGAGTGCATGTTGATGATGTTGAATAGATTGAGACAGAGGGAGGGCTGTGTACAGAGTAGATGTTGATGATGTTGAACAGAGGGAGGGCTGTTTGATGATGGTTTGTTGGTGATGTTGAACAGATTGAGACAGAGTGAGGGCTGTATGACAATGGTATGTTTGTGGTGTTGAACAGAACGAGGGCTGTTTGACAGTGGCATGTTGGTGATGTTGAACAGATTGAGACCGAGCGAGGACTGTTTGACGAGGGGGGTCTGCAGATGGTGGTTCCTGCCCGTTCCCTGCCCATGATCCCAGAAATGGTGTTTGCCATCAGCAAGGCCAACCCCACCCCTTTCTGTGACTACACCTTGCTGGAGGAGGATGGACTGAGCACACTGCTCACCTGTACCAACTGTAATGTCTGTGTGCATGCCAGTAAGTCCACACCTGACACAGTTTGCACTGACTGGAAATTATCACAGTAACAAGTGTTAAAATGCAGATCTATTTCCTCAGTTATTTTTTGTTCACAATGAACTGGTCTATTCATGAAAACACAAAACATATTGTAGTCAGATTGTTGGCTCAGTTAGTGGACTTAAGGAAATTAGAATTGTTTACATGGTCTGAACAAGACAATGGAAGGTGAAGAAGCCAGAATTACTTGCCAGATACTAGCTATATCACTTGAATAGATTATGCTATAGATTAGGGGTTAATTTTTTTTTTTAATCAACATGTTGTGTATGAACTCACAACCACTCTGCATTGTCATTGCCCAGTTGTCACAGGTCTTAGAATATTGAAGACAATAGTCAAATCCATGACGTGTGTGTGCGAGTGTGCGCACACAGATGCTGAGGGTTGTTTGTCCCTGGCAAAAGGGTTGTCCCTGGCAAAATTCTCTAGAAAAAGAACAATCGTGGTAGTACTGAACTGAGGCCACGCTTTATCATCGGGGAGAGTTGCCTGAATTTCACACAAAGAAATCTTTTGTGATGTGACGAAAATTAATAGAATACAATACATTAACTCGCTCCATGCCAAGAGTTTTTCCCCTTGCGAATCCCAGAAAAGCCAGGGTTTGTATAGGATAGGAAAAAAATTCTCAAAAAAACAAACACACACCCAGACAATTGAAATTTAGTATGTGTATTCAGTGAATGCTGTTACATATTTGTGCAAAAACTTAAGTTATTTACTCGCCATCTTGTTGATCACGGTATCCATTTTTTGTGTATTTTGTAGCATTTTTGCACCCATCAGAAAGGTATACCAAGTGTCCTTGAACAGCTTACAAATGTTCCACATCACATCCTAACACTATTTGAGGAACTTAAGACCTAGTATATGCAATGAAGTATGAACAGATGGTGGAGAAAGTTGAAATTCACACGCACAAAAAAAATATTGTCTCAACATAAAAAAAGGAGTTCACTGTACACAAAAACCTGATGTATTATCACTGACAGTAGTCTTGTCTGGAGTGAAAAAGCTCATGGCAAGTAATGGTGAGTCCTTGGCACAGCTTCACACACAGTGGAACTCCACATTTTGGACACCAGTTGGCAGTTTGGTGTCTTGGTGTGTTGTGGCGCTTGAACAGGTCTTCACAGACCTTGCACTTGCAGTAGCTGGTCACTCATATCCACTCCAGCCATGTTGGTGATGTAGTCTTGTACTGCTGGCTTCTGTCTTTCAGGACGGTGTCATGTTGTCACACTGACCATGGTAGTTGGCAGCATGACTGTTGTCAGCATGTGAACTGGCTTTTTGCCACTTCAGCACAGCAACATGACCTGCAACCATACACACACACAAATGATCATGCAGGTCTGCCTCTTTCTTCTTATTGTTGTTTAAATTATTTGTTTGCTTATTCCCTTGTTTATTCTAAATATTTATGTGAATGGAAGGATAATGTGGTAAGCTTTTTTACATGTAGTCAAAGAAAACCACCTTAGATTTTTTTTAATTTTTTTTTACAATATTACAAACAATAATGACAGTATCATCAGTATTAGTACTATTACTGTCATTTCTATAGCACCTTCTTCTACAAATAAACTCCATGTTATTGTAAAACAGAAAATAAGTAAACATACGCATGCAATCACACACACACACACACACACACACACACAGAGTTGTACACCTGAGCATGTGACATTGTTTTCTTTCACACACACACGAGCGCGCGCGCACATATATATAATACATACACACTCACCATTTTCAGTCCAGTCACTGGTAAAAACACCAGCAAAGTCAACTGTTTCCTCAGTGATTTCGTTGTCAGTGTCGGTCAGCTGGCACGTGCGGTTCAGGACTCGCTTTCCTCTCCACTGTAAACACCCTCTTCAGCGGCCAAATCTATTTCTAGTTCATCAAGATATGGTTCAAAATTCACTGTCCGCTGAATCAACATTATCTCCTTCAACATCAGGGCCTTCAGTTTGGATCATTTCCAAAGTAGCTTCAATGCTTTGTTGCGTTTGACCTCTCCTACCGTGTCGAACACTTCGACGCGATGCCATCTTGTCAAACAACTTGCAGAGCTGACCGAGGGTATGCTTCGTTGTCGTCTACTAACGAGCGTGTCACTTCACACGCGCAGTGTGTGTGAATGAAAAGTTGGCCGGAGATAAGAATCAGTTCTGCTTTTGATTTTTGTATCCGACATGTCACTCCAACAGCACGACTTTTCAAAATCAAAATCCGCATATGCGGACATTGGCATCCAACGCTTTGTCCAACGACATCTGCATATGCGGACAGTGGCAGTGAGTGAGTTAACTATATATAGTTTTCTACTTCTTTACCCTTTCACTGCCAGGAAAATAAGATTTAAGTGAAATCTATTTGCCAGGGTTTTTTTCACAAAAAACGGTTATAAATTTTCAAAAAATTCTGTGCTCTTTGTTATTGGAGAAAGACCCATAAAAGTATATATTTTCTGAAAGGTAAATGAATAAAGAACACAAAACACATGATGTTTTCCCATTTTATATATTTTTAGTGACATGCTGTTGTTTTGAAATCAGTGTCATGTTTTTTGTCACATTTTCAACTTGTTCATTACTAACATCAGTCAGGTACTTTGCACTAAAATATATTTTTTGGACAAATGGATATCTGCATACACAAAATCATACTAGAACAACCACAATAAAAAAATTTAAAAAAAGAAGAAAAAAAGAAGAGATAGATATACAATGCATTGTGACTTCTCCAAGTGATAATGTGGATGAGAGGCCACGCCCCCTCAGTCTCCACCCCCCACCCCCCCTTTCTCTTCACCCCTCTCACACTGTCACTTTATCCAGTTCTCATCAGACCGTGTTGGCCGAGTGCCAAGAAAATCGCTCACACTGTCCTGCTAATAATTCAGTCACTTTCTGTCGTCGGCTAAGGTTTGCACAGCCGGCATCACTCACTGATAGTCATATCTTGGCCACTCTCTTGATTGCTCCCTTTATTTTCTATCAAATCATCCTATAAGTGTTCATCACTGTCTTCTTTGAGTTTACGCTTCAATTATTTCTGAGCATCAGCAAAAGAAAGCAATCTTGGTTGATTTAGTTTGCTACGATCGCATGTCTTGAGCACGGCGTCAGTCCGACATTTTGTTGAGTGAGCAAGGAGAGGAGCCAGGCAAACACTGGGACAGTAACCCAGCCAAAACATTCAAATAAAGAACTGCCTCATGACATAGATGGGATTTCTAGCTATGAATAGAATCCAGAAAGATTCCCCAAGCTAAAGCTACCAGCATTTTTGTCAACGAATTGAACGCAAAGCAGGGAAAAGTCAGACTATTTTGATGACGAGTTATCTCGTCATTGTGGCAGCGAAGCATACATGCTTGCCATGATGAGTTATCTCGTCATATAGGCAGCCTAGGGGTTAAGCAAGATGTGTATACATAGATTACAGTGGACACATATGCAGTGTGAATACCTTCACACAGGACATCTGGCAGATCAGTTATATGGTGTTCGAGGGAAACACAGGTGTTAACAATGATAGGTCATTGATGTCAGAACAGTATTTCAACATTGTCAGAACAGTATTTCAACATGAAAAGGTGTGAGTGATGTTGAACAGATTTCTTTCAGTGTCCAACCCGTACAATGGTGGCTGCATCAAAGGAGAGTGTGTTGTGGTGACTGTGCAGGTTGTTACGGTGTGGCTAACATAGAGGACCCTTACAACTGGAAGTGCAGTCGGTGTGCCAGTTTCTCCACACATGCTGTAAGTTACACTGATTGTACTGATATGTTGCAGACTACTTTTTCTTTTTTTTCAGTTTTGTAGATTTGGGAAGGAATATTTTCAAAGTATCAAATGTTGTCACAAAAGATCAGCAAAGAAGTTTAGACATTTGCACACAGGTATGTGCACGCAATGGAAAATAACAGTGGTACTTAACACTATTAGTTGTCTTGAATAAGTGCACCAAGGCTTTCAAATCCAGTTGTTAAGGTGATTGCATAGGAAGATGTTCAGTCATTGATTTTCCATATAAACCAATCAGTGTCAGTTATGCAAATTCAGAATTGATTGGTGTTACTCGTATTTTAAATGTTCCTCAGATCAATAAGGCAAACATTTTGATAAACATCTAACAGTTTCGATGCTGTTTGATATTATGATATTTATCTTGAAATATGTTCTCCAGTGTGTTTCCCTTTCTTTTTTGTTTCTGTCATGTTTCCACACCACTGTTTCCATCCAATTTATTTTTTTCTTTTTTAGTTAATGAATGCGGCATAAAATACACTAAAAGCTCTCTTCACGTTGTGATACTAGGGCAGTATAAATGTCTTTTATTATTATTATTATTATTGCAGATAGCACTAAAGATGACATTTGTCAAATACGTCATATATATCCTGGTTAAAGAATTCAATAGACTGGTGACTGATAGACTGGTATTGACTTGTATGGCTTGTATTGACTGATAGACTGATGGCATGTGTTGACTGATAGACTGATGGTTTGTATTGTCTGTGAACTGATGGCTTGTATTGACCTCCAGACAGATGAACTGTATTGACTGACAGTTTGTATTGACAGATAGATTAATGCATGTTTTGACTCATAGACTGACAGTTTGTATTGACTGATAGATGGTTTGTACTGACTGTGAATTCAACAGGAGTGCTGCCTGTGCTTGCTGCGTGGTGGAGCGATGAAACCCACTACAGATGGCAACTGGGCTCACATTGTCTGTGCCTTGGCTATCCCAGAAGTCAGTTTTGTCGACGTTCCCAGCCGAAATCCTGTCAATGTTGCCAAGCTGACATCAGGTCGCCAGAAATTGGTATGAAAATTTTGTGTATATATAGAAACAACATTAGCATAATCATTATTAAAGCAGTGTCCTCACATTATTGGGAAAACATGTGGAGTGAGTGGGTGAGATTCTCAGTAGGTGTTCTGGTGAATGCCTGTTGCATTCTTTCTAGTGAAAGAGAAGTAAAGTCAGGTGTCTGTGAACTCTGTCTCCAGGTGGAAGGAATCATTAAATGTGGTACTGGATGAATGTTGTGACCAAGCTGTGCAAGTTTTATTGCAGATTGGTGGAATCATGTTCAGTGTAGCCCCATGGCTTTTGTAACTCAGATATTTTTTCCACCTGTGTTACGTGCATGTGCTGTCAACTTCATGCAGTATAAATTGTCCTTTGTCATGTGGAGACTGTATAATGTGATTGACATAGAGTTGTGTAGTTAAAATTTGCCTCTCTCGTTGTCTCTTATCAGTGCTATGCATTCTGTTTGTGTGTGTGTGTGTATACAAATATGCTATTTCCTGAAACCTAATGTAATGTTAACATTAGTAGTGTTCATGGATCAAGGAACTTTCTGTTTCATGTATGATTACCAATTTTATGTTTCATAGTTATTGTTTTTTCCGCTGTGGGCTTTGCTTACCTATGTTAAATGATCATCTATAAACAATAAAGGTTCATTCATTCCTGCATTTCATTCTCTTATCAGCGCTGCTCTTTGTGCGGTCCGGTGACTGGCGCCCATTCCCAGCCCTCCACCTGCATCCAGTGCTCTCACGGCCGCTGCACCCAGGCCTTCCATGTCACCTGTGCCTACGCTGCTGGGGTTCTGTTTGAGACCAGTGATTGGCCCTACCCCATCTACTGCACCTGCCACAAGCATCAGACCAACACCAGGGACAAGGTTTGTACACAGACACTGCCATCAGAAGGGGCGGGGGGGGGGTGCAACTAGATTCTAGAGTCACTATTTAGGAAAAAACCTGTTGAACATTTTTCCAGTGTGATTTGAAGGAATGTCTCTCAACACTGTCGTTAATGTTGGGCTGTGATCCTGAGAATATGGAGCACAGGTAGAGTACTACTGTATTTTATCAGTGATGGTGCTTAGAGTACTACTAAATTTTTATCAGTGGTGGTGCTTTGAGTACAACTGTATTTTATCAGTGATGGTGCTAAGAGTACTACTGTATTTTTATCAGTGATGGTGCTTTGCTTTGAGTACTACTGTATTTTATCAAAGTGATGGTGCTTTGAGTACTATTGCATTTTTATCAGTCTTAGTGGAAAGTTAAACTGCTGTATTTTATCAGTGATGGTGCTTAGGGTACTTTTGTATTTTTTCGGTGATGTTGCCTAGAGTACTATGTGTTTTATCAGTGATGATGGTTAGAGTATAACTGTATTTTATCAATCTTGGTCGTAAGTGTACTATTGTATTTTATCAATCACGGTGGTAAGTTTATGACTGTATTTTATCATTTGAACATGTGTGTGGGCACAAGCAGATGCACTGAGCGTGGCGGCCTTTTCCTAATCATTTGTCTTTTCTTTCCATTCACTATATTTACTGATTATTGTTTGATGTCATATACTGTACTATGAATTAACAAATAGTAAAGTGTGGTAACTCGCTCCATTGACAAGATACACAACTTCAGGTCAGTGCTGCTTACACTACCAATTCAGCTAGCACACAGGTAAATAAAAGGTACATTGGAACAAACCCAGACACTTCAGTACCATGAATTATTTGATTTCACTTTAGTGTTATTGTTTTATACAAACCTAGGATTTATTCTCAAGGCTTGATCAACATATTGCGTTATGTGAAGGTCGGGCATCTTTTTTTTTTCTCCCAATAGATGTGGTGTAGTAAATATGGATCTGTCTGCATACTCTGACACAATCTTGAAATTGAAAGTGGTGTGAAATGAAGTGTGTATTGTGTGAACAACCTGTGAAGCGTGTACTGTGTGAACAACCTTGACAAACAGTTTGTAAATCTGATGTTCACTTGCATCTTGTTTTTAGGGCAAGCAGCGTCGCCTGGATGACTTGTTTGTTGGGAGTCAGGTGATTGCCAAGCACAAAAATGGACGCTACTATCACGCCAACATTGTGGAAGTGTCACGTCATAAGCAGTATGAAGTTGACTTTGATGATGGATCCGTCAGCTTTGATCTTCTGCCTGAAGACATTGTGGTGAGTTTGCGTCTCATGGTGTCTTGAATGCTGTCACTCACCCACATGCTCAACATGTTTCATGCAGTAACAGTGTTCTGAAAGCAGAAAGAGAAACATTTTATCTCCTGTCTGTTGGAATTCTCACCAGTCCTGACTGAACACCTTGCTCAGATCGGTAATATCAAAGAAGCAGGTTGGTCAGTCTCTGTGGATCTTTGGGATGGCTTGAAAATGTGGCTCTGAAAACTTCAGGAGAGAAAGTTTATAAACAGGTAATGCATTTATACACCGATACTTATTCCACATGAATAGAGAGAAAAGCTGTGTATGGCACCATGATCATGGCCTGACTAACTGATATAATGCTGCAGTATTTACTTCTTGCAGAACAGTGGCATTGTATATTTTATATATATTGAAGTACAGAACTACTGCCACTGACCAATGAATAAATGTTACGCTATGGTGTGTTAGTAGTTAGGGCTGGCCTGAGCAGAAATGTGTCATGTGCCAAAATTCTTTTAATTATGCCAGATCTGGTGACATTGACTGTTCTTGTATGTTTGTAAGTGTGCATTTGCACACTTGTGTGAGATCACGTGTATGGGGGTGCATGCAGGTTCACTGACTTTGGCCCATTTCTGTTCTTAATTTATTTTTGTCATTTGCTTTCTGTGGTGGTGTGTTTTTTTTTATCACAGCAGATGTAGTGTAACATATGTGGATCAGTCTTTGACACGCTGAAAGGAAGTAAAGCTGTTGTATGCTGTGAGGGGAATCAGTGTGAAGGGTTGGGTTCTGGTTGCAGGGTCACAGCTGTGGGTGGGAAGGTCCCCCTGCTGTCGGCTCTCACATCCAGGTCAGGTGGACCGATGGGGAACTGTATGGCGCTGTGTTCCGGGGGGTCAACTGTCTGGATGACTACACGGTGAGTATTTATCTCTGGGGTGCATGCACACACACACACACACACACACACACACACACACACACACACACACACACACAAAGTTATTATGGAGCATGCTCACATAAGTTAACACATGGAAGTATTACAATTGTTTCTAACCTGCAGGTAAAAAAAAGAGGGTGGATTTTTTTCCTTTTAAAAGGGAGATAAGGTCTGTTGATAGTATTTTCAGTTGCATGTTTGGTTGAAAACTCTCCTTATATTTGATTATAATTTTCTTTTGGAAATTTTGGTAGCATATGCTGTGGGGTTACTGTTTGCATGAATTATACATTTTGTAATTTTACTACTTCAGTTGCATCAGTTGTAATCCATGTTTTTGGAAAACTGATAGAGGTAATATGTCTGCATGAAGCTTGAAGTGAAAGTCATGTCAGTGTTCAGGAAATCTGTTTCATTGGGAAATAGAAACAAAAACATCATTGCACCTGTCTTTTGACCATAACTGAAAGTTTTTTCTGGCTCAGTTTTCACATAATTCATGAAAAATATACATGACAGTCTTGCAGACATGACTGAATAAACTTAAAACTACAATACAAGGTTATATTATTATGCATTATTATCAGTGTAATACCACTGAAGTTGCTGTGATGTCAGGTGGAATTTGAAGATGCTTCCCAGCTGGTACTGAAGCGTGCAGAGCTATGGACAGAAGATGAGGAACTGCCCAAGTCTGTCAAGTCTCGACTGGTCAGTATTCCTCCAAGATTCCTCTGTCTGCATCATCCCCCTGTCTCTTTGTCACGACTTTTTAACATGAAACATATGCTTATCCTGTGGAAAAGAATGAATAAATGCTGATACCTTGTTAGATTTTGTGTTGACTCATGGCATGTTGTAAATTATATGTATTGTATCATACTATTTTGTCAGATCAGATTTCTATGTGTGAAACATAATACCACTGAATGCAGACACCAGTCAGGAAAGTAAAAATGACAAAGACAGTGAGAAGAAAGCAAAAGTGTGGAATTCTGTTGGTCACAGGGGTAAATGTTTCACATACTTATGACACTGTAACATTAAGCATTAACATTTATTAATAATGAAAACTAAATTTGTATAGCTGCTGCTTTTAAGATAGGCATTTTACAAATAATAAACAGCGGCGCACACGTGCATGCACACACAAATTTTTTTTGGAAAAGAATAGTTTCATTTTGGTGTCATATACTGTACCATGTCAAACTGATGCAAACTAGGCCTATCGGTTTGCTCTGCTTGGCCAAATTGCAATGATCTGTAACTATGTACATGTCACTGTTGTTAATTATCCTGTTTTTTTTTTGGTTTTTTTGTTTTGTTTTTTTTGTTGTTTTTTTTTGCTGCCCCATCATCTGCACCGTTTCAGTGGCATTACTCCCACGCCGCTCATTTAGATTCCCCTGTACACGGCCACACCCGGGTTCGTCCGTCGCAGTTCCAGCGTCAGCAGTCCACAGGGAACCATCGATGTTAGGTCGCCTGGAGGCCACACACCAGAGGAGACCCTGCACTGCTGCTGAGTCACTTCGGTGGTGTTCAGTGGTGCCTGTTCTGTTTTAACGTACTTAGGACACCACCTACTAAGCCCCCTACTAACGACAATAATGGCTTAGTCGCGGAGCCAGACTGAGTGAGCGTCTCTCCCAGAGTGGAGACCGCCACCACGTCCCTCAAACAACAGCCCCCCATGAATCTGCCGACACTGACGACATTGACAGGACTCACCCCAAGCACGGAAGTGGAGGGGCATCGAAACTGAGGTCACCATGAGAGCAGGGCATGAAAGGCCACAGACTTTGAGACTATTTTGTTTTTATATTGATGACGATGAAGGAGGAGGAGGATGACGATGATGATGACGATATTGCTATGGAGGTCCATTTTGGTTTGGGACTGCGTGACAAGGCTGTACTCTACGCTTCCTGTCATAATGATATCCCGGCGTTAACCAGGCCCGAGAGATACAGACACTTGCAGTGTTGGTCAGGTAATTAGAGCAACACACCCAAAGACGCATCCTTGAAGTGGATGACACTCGACTGTGTGGTCCCAGTCTCCCCATTTAAGCCCACAGCACACTCAACTCTGGGTAGGAGCCGGCCACGGGCCGAAAAACCCGCGTCCTCCCAGCCGTCAGTCCGCGACGCTAACCACTTCGCCACGGCGGCTGGTAATAATTATCCTGTTCTGTTTCAGTTGCTGCTGTCTTGGTGTCATGCCAGACACTGAAAAGTTTTGCAGAGGTGGATTTTTTTTTCTCACAATTTTGTGCTGTGTGCTTTCAGTCGGTGGCCACAGAGCGCAAGTACAGCCTGTTTTACCCAGACCAGGATGCCAGTCGGGAAGGACCACGTCCAAAGAAGAAAATTGACTATGTGGCCATGCTGGCTCCTAATGTGTCCTGAACAATGGTTTCATATCGTCATGAACAGTCTGAAGTCTTTCTGACCCCTCTCCCACTCCCTGCTATCCTTCCCCTCCCCCAGAGAACAGAAGAAGAAAAAACCCAACTCAAACCATATCTTTTGGAGGACTTGCAGATGTAGAGTAATATAGAACATTTTAGTGAAAACCGAGGTTTTTAAATTTTAGTGAAAACCGAGGTTTTTAAAGTTGTTTGATTTTCAGTAAGCATGAACTATGTGATAAGGATTGGGGTCAGCTGTTTTTTGTTTTCAATTTAGCATTGTAAAGTAGTCTACCATGGGGAATTTGGGTGGGGGGTGTAAATGTTTATGTATGTAGACAGACTTATCATAGGTCATTGATCATTTCAGTGTGGCTCCAGATCCTGCAACAGGCACTGAATTGCAGTCCTGTTACTGAGATATTTTGATTGATTAATGAAAGAAAAAAAATGTTAGTTCTTCAGCACTCTTCTGTCAAATTTTTTCTTGCCTTTGCATATTTGAGTCTTGAAAGGTATGTCATGGTGCCCCCTCCCCCATGTTACCTTTTCAAGAAAAAGATTTAATTGTAATGTTGCAGGGTCAGCGTGTGTTTGTGTTTTAATTCAAGAACCAAAAGATACAGAGAATACCGGCAAATGATACAGAATGGACGCCAGTGAGTCATACTAATTTTGACTGACTTGTTACTGTGTGTCAGCCAACAATAGATCCTACCCATCAGCAGGGTGTGTGGCATCTTCTGGGTAGCTGTGGAGCAGTGAAAGATGCTGATAGGCATTGAGTTCTTTGTTCATCACATTGGTCCTGGATATAACTGTTATCTACATAGTGTTGTTAAAACATTGACCTGTGAACAATCAGAATTCAACAGGATATTTAAATCTTTTGCTTTGAATTTCATAAGACTTTTTTTTTTAGTTTGTGTTTGCATCAGGTTGACACCAAGAATATTCATGTTTAACTGCTGGAAAGAAGTGATGGACTACGGTTGGACTTACCCTGTGCAGGATTTGAAGAAAGTTCAAATCAGCAGGATTTTGCAGTAATGGAAATTTGAGTCCACCAGTTTTTGAGCATGATCAAGGATTTGCCTGCCAGGGAAAACAGTAGTTGGCCCACACAACATACCAGTGACCTGTTCTTTAATTCTGAAGAATTGCCTGTGTTAAACGAAAGCTTTGTACACCATTGTGGACACTTTTATGATGACTGTGCCCTGGAAGCTAATCTGTTTTGGGTGCATGCAAAGCAACCCCATGAAAAAAAATGGCTGCTAGATATTTCCCTTGTACTCAGGCATGTTTCCCCTCAGCTTTTTTTCTTCAGTGGTCGAGTCATTTTTATGTTACATGTGTCTTGCTTGTGTCAGAATTTATGATTGTGAATGAAGGTTGTAGAAGACAGAAGAGTGGAGATGGGGTTGGGTGTGAGAAGATAGCAAATAATGAGGTCTGTGATACCGAGGATTGTACAGAGCACCCAACTCCATATGGACATGAACTCTATTTATGCGAACCAGGATGTGTGGAGATTTGAAAGGGTGCCCCACTGTCCTCTGCCGTGTGTGTGTGTACATAGTAAGATGGCCACAGGCAGGCAGGCAGGCAAGCAGGCAGGCATGGGCACTGGTCACTTGAAATAAATGCATAATGGTTGTGGCAGCAAACAGTGTACATATAGTAGACTTTTTCTCTCCGTCAGCCCTGTGTTGGGAGCACTTGGAACTCTTCAAGTCTTGTGTGAGGTTTCTTCTTGAGTAGCCTTAAAAAATTAGTATTGTATGAAATGCTTTTATAGAAAACACGTGTTACTGTTGTCTACTTCTCTGTTGACAGTTTTATCTTAGAAACACATTGTTGTCAAGTCAGTAAAATGTGTGTCTTTGTAATGTCAAGAGTAGTATTGTTTTTGTCATGTCATAGTTGTATTGATGTGACTTGTGTAATATCTACCATTCTGAGTTGTGTAACACAGCTGTTGGTATGGGAGCCATTTCATGCAACCGTATATTTTAAATTGTTTTGTCTGCAGGCAGTTGAAGTGGATATATTTATGTTCTACTGCTGTAAAGTTGCAAGGGATGTAGTTGTGTGAATTGGTGTTATCAATATCTTCTGTCTGGCATAGAAAGTTTATTCAAGCATGTATTCTCATCTGCATTCAGGGCAGTTTTTTTTCAAAATTTTTTTCTCATTTGTTTAGATTGTGTTTTCTATTTCCTTGAAGTTCAGTGTTGTTTCTTTTTCTTCTTTTTGTCTTCAGTTGTGTATTAGCTGGTGTGTCCAAACATTTTAACTGTGCTTGTTAGAGAGATCACATCATCAATTTTTGATTTGTCAAGCTGGTCTCACTTGTGGGTTTTGATGGTTTTTGAGATCAAATTGATGTCCAAAGGTGTCTGAAATGTTGATCAAAGACAGATTTACTGTCACCTGGGACAAGACATAATGCAGACTGTAATGTGATAACAAATCTGATGTGAATTCAGCTCTAATTTTCCACTGTTTTCACCGATAGAGGGTGTTACATGTGGTAAGTGCTGAGAAAATCTTTCTATGATGTCTTGCTGTCGTTAGTTTTTCTACAGTGCTTGCTGAAGACAGCTCCATGCTGAGAGCTGTCTAGTCTTTTTGCTTGTTTGCTTTGTGGCTGAAATCTCCCCTGGTTAGGTTTGTTTTGTTCAAAGACGTGCTGCTGTTTGTTGTGTTGGATTAAAAACACTTCACATGAAATTATTACATTTCCATTCCGTGGGCGAGCTGTAGGATCTTACTGTGAATCCCCTTCCATCCTCTCCCTCTGTTAAACAGGGAAAGACAATCTTGCCTTTTTGTTTGCATTAGGTGTTAAAAGATGTGGCAAAGAGGAAAAAAAAAAAGGAAGTGTTGTATTCTGGACTAAAAATGAATCAAAACTCTAGGGAAGAAAAGAAAACCACAATACAAGTTTCTGAAGTGAGAACAATTCCCCTACCCCCTTGACCCCCCCCCCCTCCTTTAGCACTGCTATTTTTCCTTGCCCTGTAATACTTGGTTTTCATACTTTGTGATTACTTTTTCTGTTGTTTTTTTTAAATACTTTTTTTCCTTGAACATTTTCAGTTTCAAAATAAATGTTTGTGTTTAATAGGACATGATGTGTTTAACAAGATCCAGACAGCAGTATTTGTGCAGCGTGTGTGGATGTGTGAAAATAATCCTGGTTAAAAAGGCTAACATAAAACAAGCAAGTAAGGAGGACACATGACAATGCAATGAAGGGATACACACTCCCTTGGTTAAACATGTCGGAGATCTTTTGTGATGAAGAACACTACTATTAGTATTTAAATCTTCACCTCTATCAGGAACTGGCTTATAATGCCACTTTTTTTAAACAATCTGAGAATAGTCACAATTAAAACCCATCCAATGCTAAAGGCCAAACCCATGTCTATTAACAAAAGATTAAAAACCCAAATATTGATGTGGTACAGCATTGAAAACTGTCACTTCGACAAAAACGTGCCAAGAACCCCCTGATCTCATTGAATCAGACATACAGTAATATTATACCAAATATTAAAGTGCACCGATATAGAACTAGAACAAGTAGTACCCATTACAGTGTTTACAACCTCAATACCTAGGGTTTTTTCCTCAGTAAAATGGTGCAAGTATGTTAAGACTTGGAAAACTAGTAAAGGCAGAAACCCAATGAAAAACATTTACAACAAAGGGCAACAGAGTGTTTCTTTTAAATGAAAAAAGCCTTTGGAACCCCCAGTGGGGAATGAGGACATACTGGTTCTGACCAAACATATACAATGTGGAAGAAACTAAGAGTAGTGCAATAACAAAGAGCAGTCCATTAACAATTAAAGGTGTGCACAAACTCATTCAAAGCTTCATACGTTTATTTCCGGACAACTGAAACTGTACACTGCCTCACTGATACATACAAATAATAACAAAGACTCCTGCATCATCAATATTTACACACTATAAAAGAAATATGCATGTACAAAGGTTCATACATATATATTTCATCGTAATATATATTTCAATGAGGAAGTTTTGTGTCCCCTACAAGAAAGTCTGTCTTACGAAGGATGTTGCACACATGTGAAAGGAAGGACAATGCTGCAAAAAGAAGAGAACAACAGTAAAGGTTGCATCATTTCAACGTTACATGTGCCTATGTATCAAGCGGAAAGGGTTGGGATGCAATGCTGTCCCTGCCATTGTGCATCCAGATTCTCAAAACATTTGTACTTCAGGCAACCAGGTAAAAACCACTCTCACAATGGTTCCCTTCCCACCAGTTTCGCAACTCACAGGGTGGGGTGGTTCCGTTTTTCTTTTCCACACATACACACAGACCCACAACTTGGAGTGAAAATTTGACACTGAACATTGCAATACACAAAACATTCCAGATTGACCATGACACTCCAAGTATGCTGTGAAACGGTAAACCTAACCCACCACCGGTGCTTGACAAAGTTACAGCACTGATGGACACAGAAAAGCATAGCAAAAGTAAAAATATAGGTTATATTAACAGGCTTCAATTGCAGGACAACAGAAGCAGAACAGAAACAGATTCACCATCACGACCTTTCCTGCCCACAAGCATACGCAAAAGAAACAAACTGACGTTTGTGATGATTGTTGCGAAACAAAACTAAATTTTTTTTTTCCTCTTTTTAAATATCACTTTATCAAACAAGGTCACACACAGATTTCTATCTTAGTGGAAACAAAGGTTTCCATCTTTCTGGTAGTGAATGATGTCCATAGTGCAGTTCCACAAACAAAAAAGTGTTACTCCTCGATTAGTTGACTTTACTGTCTTGCTCTAGAAAACATACTGGTGGAAGAGTCATTAGAACCAACACAGATTTCAAAAGTACAACAAAAAATGTAAAAGAAATGAGAAAATTAATCTGAATAAACTATTATTACTTAATCCAAGTGTGCTCTGAAAATATACAGTAAAAACTATGATGGCCGAAACAGAATGTGACGGACAGGGAGAAAAAAACTTTCCCAAACAAACCATGTCTCCACAGTCCCCCTGAAGAGGGGTGTGTAGCAATAGTGGTGGTGAAAGGGCAGGGAAACATGAACAATGTGAAAAGCACCTTTGTTGACCTGAGCAAGACAGGGAGAGAGTCAGTTCAATGGTTGTAAGGTTTTGGCTGGCAATAAATGCATTGCATATTAATGCATTCCTCCTTTTTCTTTCCTGCATTCAACACAAAAGGGCAAACGTTTTCCTGTCCATGCTTAAATCTGATTATGGGGGAAATATGTTTATATTTCTACCCCAACAACTGTCAAGTACTGAAATATGAATAAATGATTTTCTAGAAATGGTCCGATTTAAAATAAAACAAATTACACTTTCTTGGACTACAAAACCATACAGACCACTCAGTCCATCTACCATCCTCCTTGCTAACGTGTACTTCAACAGAGTTATATATAAAAAAATAAAATAAAATAAAAATAAAAACCCACACACACAACCCCCTCCTCCCCGCTCCCTGACTTTCATGGCAACTCATAGCACATCACTGTTTCACTGTTTGCAGAGAAGTATCACTCAGACCCCGAGGCAGTCTTGATCAGGAAAATGTATTGCTCAATGCACATGATCTGATTTCTTGGACCTCAAGGTATTACAACTTCAAAGCTGTGACCAGCAGGCCTCAACTAACATGCAAACAGATCACAGAATATTGAAAGAGATTAGGTTAACCTATAATTACTGAATACCATTTACTTAAATGAAGGAAAATGTCAGCCATTTTGCTAGCTCTGAACATAAGTCCCATCTATCATGCCTGTTCCTTCCCCACTCCTGATCACTGCTGCACAAAGTAAGAGATCATGAAATGTGATTCAAAGAACAACAATGGAAGATTACATTTTGAAAACACCTCCAAGCATTCTCACCTGAAAAGAGAAAGCAAAATATGTACAGGGAAAAGTCTTCCAAACTCCCACTCCTATTTTATCTTCCTCTGACTACCAGTGAACCACAGTGTTTCTTTCCTTTGCATCCCTTGTCGCAAACAACTTTCTGGAGTAACAGTTTTCTGTGAAACAGGCAACATTTGTATGGGGGGATAAAATCACGCAGACATCATTAACCACAACATAAATTTAACTGCCATTCTCTCGCTCAATGGAACACATCCCCCTCCCCCCTTTCACCCTTCTGCTAACGATGGAATGTCAACATTATCATGGACAAATCAAATCACGGAGAAACTCTAAATTAATGTCATGCATTAAACATAAAAAATCATAAGTGTACACGCACATACAATGCATCAAATGTTAAAAAGTTCACACACACACTCACACACCAATGACCATATAGGTAGGTCTGGCCAAGCAGAACAGAAAGGCCCACACTATATTACACTGCACTACTTTCTGACTGGTGACCCAAGTCTGGAGTCAGCAGAGGCCTCCATCTACTTGCACTACAGACTGACCCCAGATCCTGATCCCACACCATGACAGCCAAAAGTTAAAAGGAACGCCCAAAGGTTTCAGTACAATTAAAAGGATTCTGTAAAGATCTTGATGATTCACTATATCTAATTTCACAGTGCTCTGATAAACTACAATTTTGATAGAAATGTTTCCCATGGATAAATCGGACCCCTTGCCTTTGTTCTGAACAAACTTTTCTGCCTTGTAAACTATTAAAACACGTCACCACTTCAACCTTCTGTTATTCCAGTGCAGTCTGTCAAGGCAGCACTAGTAATATCAGCTGGGTCTGTCCTTTGAAATACTGTCTTCAGAACTAAAACCAAAGCAAAAACCTTTGCTCTTTCCATCATAAGAACAACTTCTTCCGTTGGCATTCCTTTTTTTTTCTTTTTCTTTTTTTTCTTTTTTATTCACATTCTTCAAAAAATTCCCTTCCCCCAAGAAAACAAAACAGCCCCAAAGATGCATGAACAGGAGCAAACGTGGAGTGAAAGTAATGGACATCAGAACAGTGAAGGAAAATGGGTGACAGAGAGATTTCCAAACAAGCCAAAGCTTTTTGACTGGTAAGCCAAAGAAACATCTCGGATGCTGCCCTTCACCCTGACTTTAATTCTTAAAATCAAACTGTTATTCAGAAACAAAATGAAATCAAACTCATAATCTGAAGGTCAAAGATCTATAATTTCTAGTATGAATTTGATTCTTAACTAAGATGGCTCAAATGAGTTCAATTACCAACAGCTCCCCAAATGTCATGCATGAACAAGTGAGGAAACATTTAACAAGCTTCACTGGGTCTCCCCTCAGCACTTTATGGGCGCCTGAAAAACTTAAAGATCCCTGACCTTCCTGGCGCCTCACAGTTGTCTTTAGAAAATGGTCAGCTAGCTCTCAATTTTTTTCAGAAATCTTGTCCACAGTGGTGCCACAGAAGGCAATAAAATAATGAGGAATGAGACTTGTCTCCAGGCGTGAAAGGCTAGACAATGGACACCGTCCAACATGCTGTAGGACATTTAAAATGACAGCTGTAAACAGGTTTTTGTTCTGTAAACAGAGTGTGACCTCAGCTAAAACAGGAGAAATTCACTCAAAACTGTAAACAGTTTAATTCAAAACACTTCATAAACTATGGTACTGATCACTGCCATACAGGCTCTCTAGTTGGCAAGCATTTGTTCCCTAACTTACAAGCAATTAAAACATTACTATCTCCATGTGAAGACTCAGAATGCTGTACTCCCCCCCTCCCCCCGCTACCCCCATACTGGGAATGCTACCCACCCATGACAACAGCCCAAACAGTGGCCCCTCCACACTAACTATGGTCCGGCTACACACCGACAGAAAATAGGTCATGTCTGTCAGTCTAAGCCGCTACAGAAGCACCAACAGTGTACTCAACATGATCTCATCTTTAGAAAAAGAAGTTACAAAAATAAATAAAACATGATCATATGGTGCATGAGCATGCATTTTGCAAAAACTGTATGGGCGGATGAGTTGGGAGGAGGGGGAGGAGTGTAGAGGGAAGAAAAGGGGTAGAGGGAAGAAACATGCTTTTGGTTAAACAATGAATCAAACAAACAAAAAACAAAAATGCAGGAGGCTGAGGTGTCCCACATGTACCCTCCTGCAGTGCATCACGGCTGTGTAAGATAGGTTTAAAATGCAACAGTCAGTGTATACCAAAAGTGACTTGCATCCCACAAGTCT
This sequence comes from Babylonia areolata, assembly GCF_041734735.1. NCBI lineage: Eukaryota > Metazoa > Mollusca > Gastropoda > Neogastropoda > Buccinidae > Babylonia > Babylonia areolata. Next base: position 23,185,207 of record NC_134878.1, read on the forward strand.
GTGCATGTCCACAATCACCAAACAACCTCATCAAACAACACCTTGCACCCCCCACCCTTCCCCCACTGAACACATCACATTACCAGGTTAGCCACCCATCTGACCCACCACTTCCTCTCCCCCACCACCCCACCACCTTGACACCTCCCCTCTCCACACCTGACCGCCCCCTCTCTCTCCTCAGTAAAACAGTCAGGGGGACACAGAAGTCTGAAGAACTGTGTATGAACAAGTGAGTTACTTTATAGAGTGAAGAAACAAAATGTTTCCAACCGCAGTGCAGAGCCTACCACAGAAAAACCCTTCATCCCCGTTTCCTCTGTGCTGGTGCCTGGCCAGAAATGGGACAACAGCAGAGCCACTCGTCTTCCCTCCGGGCACCTCTTGCATCACCTGACGCATGAACTGCTTCTATTTCCACATTCCATGACTGGAACATGTCACTGTTCATAAACCAGAACACACTGCACAGTGATCAGCTAGCACTGTGCTGTTCAACAATCCTTGAACCGAAGAAGCAGTGACCTCACAGCATCCAGGTCAGGCAGAGGAGCTGGTGGATGAGGCTGCTTGGTGTAGACACCGCTGTGCTTCCAGTGATACAGCAACAAGAAGGGTAACTATGCATACGTTGAGTGAAGTCAAGTGATGACTGGTGACTGAAAGCCATCAGGTGTTATCAATTATTCTGTGCTGTGGCGGCCCGTCAAGAGCGAGGTGTGTGAGGGATTGTTCACCAAACTTCAGGTGGATGGAGCAAACGCTACACTGGAACAGAGGCAAGCAGCCGGCTCACCAATTACTCACTGAGGCAGAGGTGAGCAGGCTCCTTGCCCCAGCTGATGACACAGTTCTGACACAGCAGTGAGCACACCACTCACTGCCGACACCATCACAGCACTGTGAGGCAGGAGTGAGCAGACAGCTCACCACCCACCCACACCCAAACAGGAGAAGAAGAAAAGGCTGCAGAGAAAGGTGGCTGCTGAAGGTGGAGAAAGAAGACAGGCTGAGGAGAGGTGGCGTCGGTCATCCCTGATGGAGGCTGGGTGTCCTGCACTCCCACTGCCCGGTGTCTGTACCCACTGTCCTCACCGCCTCAGGGCCGGTGGAACCTGCACGACAGTCACAACACACCGTTACTGACACCACACGGTCACAGGATCTGCTTTACTCATTTCATGATATATAAAGTATATACTGAGGCAAAGGGCAAAGTATTTTGATTTGAACTGAATATTTCATATTATTCACTGAAGTAATGAAAACATTTCATAAAATCAAACTCATTTCATGAACTATATCATCCTTTAAATACAGCCAAATAGATGGATTAACTGTACAAATATGCAAACTACTGCTCATTACAAAGAATACATCACTCACACACACTCTCTCACACAAGCACCTCAATACTCACCTGGTCAGATGTCTACTGTCTTCATGTACGTCCATCTCTTTACTCTTGAACTCATTCAGCTCTTTGCGAATCACCGCCTGTACAAAGTGTCCCCACATTAGTCACTGTCCTTACACAGTATACCAACATCAGAAACCAACTGAACACAGCATACCAGCATGAATCACTGTCATAACACAGTATACCAACATCTAAAACTGACTGAAAAACTGACAGGATACCAACATGAATCAGTGTCCCCTCATTAAAAATCAACAAAAACAGTATACCAACATGAATCTCTGCCTGAACATAGGATACCAACATCAAAAACTATCTTAAGACAGTATACCAACATGAATCTGGCTGAACACTGTATACCAACATAATAAACTGGCTGAACACAACATACCAACGTGACAAATGCCTGAACACAAAATACCAACATAATGGGGAAAATAAGTGACTGAACACATTAAACCAACACGAAAAACTGCCTGAATCACAGTGAATGCAGAACAACAACATAAAAAACTGGCTCAACACAGCATACCAACATGAATCACTTGCTGAACACAGTATACCAACATGAACACTAATCAGAGCCTGGACACACTGCACCAACCTGGTATGCAAGAACATTTCAAACTGTTTGTCTCCCCTACCCAAAAACTGTCCTTCACAAACCCTCCCCAACATGGACAACTGGCAACACCCAAAGAAATGTTGTTTCCAGAAAACTGTGCTCACGCTTCATCACGAGAGCATGCAAAGGGAAAGTGGCAAAGAGAGATGAATGTGTGTGTGTGTGTGTGTGTGTGTGTGTGTGTGTGTGTGTGTATTTAAATGTCCTCTTTCAGTGGCTTTGATCAGTCATACACAAATAATGTGTAATTAACTCCACAATGATGTCACAACCCTATTTCAAACCCAGAACCCTGAACTACAGGCTACATTTTACTTTGGTAGTTAAACCTGCAAGTGACTCACTGCACTCCTTCCCCATCTCCTGAAATCTTAAAGTGTTAGATGTGACATTTCCCTTTGGTACTGGTGTTGTACTGTATTCAGTTTTATCACTTTTTTACCTCTTTTTTTTTAAAATCACAACAGATTTCTCTGTGCTAACTCTCTCCGGACGATGGAATGCGTGAGCATTCCTACATAAAATGTATTCGGATTCGGACGATGGAATGGAATAGCTGAATAGCATTTATGATTTTCCAAAAATAAAAATTCATCATGCGCTGTAAACGTGATTCTGTGATTAGCCAAGCAGAGTGCGCTATTCTGGGTCACTCCATAACTGCATGGTGTGATTGGCCACCCTGTAATGTGTGGCCTGTCTCACACACACTCTGACAAAGTCACTGACCGGTCGCCTGCTCACGTGCCAGCCTGTTAGCGAAGTGGCGTTTTAAGCAGGTTCTCCTCAATATGTTGCGGAGCGAACAAGGCAGTGACGGCAACATTTTAGTGTTTCCAAAGTACTTGAAATGATACAAACTGAAGGGTCGGACATCGAAGAGGTGGATGATGATGAAGAAGAAAGTGAATTTAGTGCAGAAAGCGAGCATGGGTATGGTGATTCAGATGAAAAATAGGCATTATTTTTTTTACATAATGACAAAACTGTAAAAATAAGATGAGAAATATGATCTTTTTTATATATAATAGCCCAACATGTAATAAACCAGTTCTGAAAGTTTCATTTTCTTACTCTGTATTTTGTATTTTTTGTAATTTTTTTTCAAACACTTACAAATGGGGGAAAGCAAGGGAGAAAACTTGCTGTCCTGAGTGAGGGCTGCTCTTCCAGGAGAGAATGCATTTCCACAGTGATCTTCAAAATGTTCCACATGGAATGTACATATTGATTTCATTGCATATAAGCAAGTTACGAGCATGGAAGGAGAAGAAGAGAGTTGTGTACCTTGTCTTTGGGGGTCAGCTTGGTCCAGGGCTTGTCAGCTCTGCGGTCGTACTCCTGGGCGTCCGTCACCTCAATGTAGTCGTTGAACTTGATGATCTTCCTCTCCCTCAGCTCCTCCACACTGGGCCGAAAACTCAACTGTGCACAGACAATGGTCACCCCTCAACTCTACAGTAGTGTGTCAGCAATAAGTCAGTCCTGTTCTACTGTTGTGCATGCAGCCAACATACACTTTCCATGTTTGAGGGAGTGGACAGTTTGCATCACACTCCCTGTTTGGTTAAATATATTTACCAATCAAACTGATGTAAAATCGGCCTATCAGTCTGCAAATTGACATGCCTAGTTTACATCAGTTTGACATGGTTCAGTATATAACACCAAATAACTGATGGTCAAACTCAATGCACACAAACTCAACGCAGTCTATATGCCACGATCAGGTCATATGCACACAAGAAATCTGCATCTGTAATCTGCATACATTACAATGATCATTCCAGTGCACACTCCCATGGACAGATGTCTACTCCAAACTAACTCTTGCGTGGGATCATGTAAATTTCCTTTTTTAAATTAAATCTAATTTCATGTGAATATATTTCCAGTAAGCCTATTACATGTTGATGATCATTCTGATAAAATTAAGCAGAACAAATATTAATTCCTAAAAAAAAAAAAAAAAATTATTAAAAAAAAAAAAACACCAGAAAACTTATAGATAGTGCAACAGACTCTGCAGAGATGATTTTATTACAGTGACTGCTGACTGAGTTATGTCATCTCCCTCCATGTTGTCCCACTCACCTTTCTGACCAGGAACCGTCGCTTGGCTTCCTTCTCTTTCTGATAGTCATCTGTGGACTGAACTGTAAAGAAAGAGAGGCAAAGTGACACCACCAGTCTGCAGTTCTCCCTGGGTCAAACAACACAACTACCTACTGTCCAGGAAGGTAGATGTATATACAACAGACAGTGATCCTCTACAATATAACATTTTACACACACGGAAACATACACAATTTACTTGCAACACATGTTGAAATACACACACATGGATGCTGATTCATACACATATATATGTACAGAGCACACAGAATGGATAAATCAGAAACTGGTCTTGATGATGGCATTTCTACTGCAGTAGATATTTGTTTCTAACATGTAAACAACTGAAACAAATTTCTTAAAACCCACATATAATTCAGTCACAGAAGTACAGCTTCTGAAGTTATAGTGACTGCTGTGGGGCCCTGTTCTTGTGACTGTTGATATCTTGCTTCATTCACATGGAGCTGCTCAAACTGATTTTTCATTTACAAAGAGCTCATCAAAAACGTTTCACTGCCCCACTTAGTGAACATACACAGAACAAAGTATGATTTCTACCTACCACACCTTTTTAGCATAAAACAACAATAAATAAAATAACAAATAAATAAAATACAATCTGACCTGAAACATTCAGAAATATCAAAACTCTGTAAGACCTAGAATGTGAAGATTTGTGTGTATATGGTCTTTTTACGATCCTGCAGTTCTTCTAAAAAATGTACCAAATATTAACTTTGGGATAATCATTATTATTATTTCCTGTTATTCTTGTTGCCAGAATGGGGTTCCAAGAAGGAAATTTCAAATCAGGCAATTCCTTGGACTTTAATATTGGTGCCTTTGTAAAGAAGCTTGCTTTTACCACGTAATGAAAACAGACTTCAAAGCAACAACATGTGGACATGGAGGAACAATAAGTGACTGTGGTACTTACTGTGCAGGATGTTCCTGTTCTCCAGCTCCTCAAGGGTGGGCCTCAAACTCAATCGCCTGAAATCAACCACACACACAGCATGGTCAGTCATTTCTCCTGTCAACACAAACACTGCTTTCTGCAGATGACACGTTATGCTAATACATTCAGGAGATTATTCACTTTCTGAATACACTCATGCACAATATATATGGACATTTTTTGGGGTGTTGTTTTTGCTGCACACAGCTGACTGAGTACTTACATCAAGTTGTATAAAGAATGCTTACTTCGACACAATCTAACAGTCAGTTTCACAGTTATGTATTGTAATTGTACACTTATCTGTGTGTAGTTAAGCACTCACATGCATGTGTGGTGGTTTATGTATCTGAAAGATAATGAATGATTCCTAAGTATCTGAATAAAATCTTTAACAAAGAATTCAAGTAAAATAAAACTGATAATCACTGCGCTTTGTTAAAAATCAGAAATGTTAAAACTCAGACTGGCTTTTAAGGACCTTTGTTACATAGCTATTTATAAGGTACAATGTCTCCATCGTCTCTCAAGGTACAGACACCATGCCCTTTTGGTCGATACACAAAGTAATCACTATCACCAACCACACTCATGGATTTGCAACCGAAAGAATAAATGAAACCAACTTATGAATGCATTTTTTTGTTTCTAAGATGGTGGTGCCACCCACATAAAACTCTGAAACATAACCTTTCTTCTTTTTTTTGCTGAACGCGCTGTATACATATATACACACACACTGACAACATATCACAAATAAGATGGTCATACACATAAAATGTTACATATCTGTATGTCTATGAGTATATGTGTGCGTGACTAAAACTTGATTGAATGACACAGGAAAGGAATGATCAGCGCCCCGTCGTTGTGCAAATGACTGTTTGTGAAGCCCTTAGATCTTGGTCTCCGACCAAGGATAGGCACTCAGGCATGAGATTGGGAAATTGTGATGGAGTCTGAAAGGTGGGGGCCTGGGGGCAAAGCCCCCTGAAGCTGAAGGTTTTTCTCAATTTCAAACCATAAAATCTGCACTTGCGGGCCACCAATGCTGCTGAGGTATTCCAACCCACAGAAGACAAAAAATCAGTCCAATTCTTCCTAAATGGAAGTGTTTTTGCTTCCAAACCTGTAAAGTCAGCCTTGGGGGCATGATTTTCAAAATCGTGTCTCATGTGTGTGTGTGTGTGTGTGTGTATGTGTGTGTGTGGTTTCAATGCAACTCTGTGAATGTGAGAAAGAGAGACAGACAGACAGACAAAGAGATTGAGAATAGGGGTTGGTCTGGACATGGGAGGAAAGAGTTCAAGTTCATGCATATGCACTGCTTTAAATACAACTCTCTGTGTGTTAAACTCTTTGTGTGAGTGAGTGAGTGAGTGAGTGTGAGTGTGTGTGTGTGTGTGTGTGTGTGTGTGTGTGCGTGTGTGTGTGTGCTTGAAAGAGAGTGTGTGTGAGTGTGCACGCGCATGTGCATATTATTAAGCTCTGTGTGATTGTGTGAGTGCTCATAATATTATGTGTGCACATGTGCAAGTGTGAAGGAGAGAGAGAGAAAATAAGAAACAGAGTATGTGTATATGTGAAGGCATTCATGTGGTGTTGTTTTTTTCAAAGAGTGTGTGTGTGTGTGTGTGTGTGCGCGCGTGCATGTCTGCGTGCGCGCGCACGCGCATTCAATTCAGCTCTGTGTCTGTGCATGCGTGTATAACTTCAGTAATCTGGCCGGCTATAGGTCTCAAATCTAAATACACTGACTCTTGCCATGAGCTGTCTGTGCTACAGAAGCACCGGCTGTGGCTGTGTCAGAAAAGGCACTGACATCAATAAGTTGCTACAAAGTTTCTGTTTCAATCCCAACACTGAATGTTACTTGTGCTACAGTGGCAAACACTGGCAGCTTCTGCTGAACGAACAGAGGGTCAAGCAGATGTACCCATGGCCCTTGTGGCTTGACAGGGATGGAGATCGCACACACTGATGTATCTGTGCGTGCGCTCAAGTTTGTGTGTGTGTGTGCGCATGCGCTCAAATGTCTGTGCCGCGCGCGAGTGTGTGTGTGTGTGTGTGATCAACGGCATGTGCGTGCATGTGCGCGCGTGCATGCTTTTCACAGTGCTTTAGGAAACTTTCAGACTTCAATTTTGGTGCTCTGACAAGTCACTGGATCGCCTATCAAGGGGTCAACAAATGACGCTTTCGAAAGAGCATTCCGTTTTCATTTTTGACAGATCATCGGTAAACGATATAGAACGGCCCATCGGCTTTTTCTTTCTTTCTTTTTTCTTCTAGAAAACGGACGCTCCGTTTTTAATGCAAATGTGAAAACAGATTTCCGTGCCCAGACTGAAGATTTGCACCTGTACAATCTGACACCAATCGCACTTGGCCTTGCCCGCGGTGTCAACTTTGTGAATGGCGTCGCCTACCCGTAAAGCTTTTTCTTTTTTATTCTTCACTTCTGTTTTCACGATCTCATCTTGCCAGACCCAGTTCCACTTATTATTCATTCCTTTATCGATCTCTGCTGCAAAAATCCTCTAATCTTTTGCGAGTTTTCTTATTTTGTCAGTGACTGAAGACGATCGACGAAATCGGGTATCATTGCAAGTCATGAAGCCCGCGAGTGAGTTTTGTAATTCCCGACCGAATACGGATAAGCTGAATGATGACAGAGGAGCAACGGAACACTTATTCTCAATTGGTTCACTTATCCAAACTTGGGGTATTTTAACAAACACTGTGGGTCTGTCTTGTCGATCGGTCAGACAACGTTCGTGCAACCTTTGTGGGTCAGGGAAAACCCTCACCCCCACTCCACCCCTCCGATTTTCCCAACAGATTTACGCGAATCTCAAAAATGGCCTCTGGAGCCAATTTTCGGTCGGAAATCCGACTGTAGTCGGAAAAATCTCACGCCTGGCACTACATAAGCATCCACATCTTAACCCTCATCATAATCATCATCATCCCTTCCAACCACCCAACCTATATCCCACTCCAGTGCCCAGACACACACACTGCCAACCTGGTAAGTTTGGAGCCGATCTGTTCCCTGAGGTCTGCCTTCTCCCGTTCAGAGTGGGCAGGAATGATGTTCTTCTCCTCCAGGTCCTGCTTCGTTGGCCGGTTGCTCAGGAAACGGGCTAGACTGTCCTGACGAGCCACCTTGGCCGCCAACGAGCCTGTGGACACAGAAAACACACCATAAGAGTGTGTTGGCCTAGAGGTAACACGTCCACCTGGGAAGCAAGAGAATCTGAGCGTACTGGTTCAAATCCCATAGTCGTCAGTATTTTCTCCCCTTCAAAATAGACCTTGATTGGTGGTCTGGACGCTAGTCATTCGGATGATATGGCAAAAAAACTGAGGTCCTTTGTGCAGCATGCACTTAGCGCATGTAAAAGAACCCATGGCAACAAAAGGGTTTTCCCTGGCTAAATCCTGTAGAAAAAGCAAATATAATTGCAGGCAGGAAAAAATACCAAAAAAATGGGTGGTGCTCTTGAGTGTAGCGACAAGCAGCCTGAATTTCACACACAGAAGAAATCTGTTGTGATAAAAAAAAGAGTATTATAATACAATACAATATCTTTGCTGTCCCTGCCGTGTCACAGCCTTTAGTGTATTCTGGCTAAGTTGACACTGTCACGGAAGCCGACTGGTCGACAAAAAGTGAAAACTTACGGGACTGATCAAATATCTGAAAGCAACAGCTGATCCCCCTTGTAAACGTTGCATACCTGAACGTGAGTAAGAGCAACAGACATGAAAGGAGCACAACAGTTCTCAGTGTAGCTATCACGGTCATACACCTGTCTTTGATCTAACAATGCAGCAACAATGTCCTCCTTTTTTTTACAAAAACATAAATTCTGAATACAAGATTCTAGTTTTACATTGGAGATTCATGTCTGACTGGGACTAAGCAGCTTCTTGTCACTGTCTGTCACCATTACAGAGACAATAACACACCTTATCCCCAAACATCAATACCAAACATCTTATCCCATTGCTCATATGGTTCTTAAGTACTGCCCTCAAACATTCATCAGACCAACCCCCATCCCTATCAGAATCCTTCATGGCAATTCTAAGAAATAAACAATTTTTCATTTGTTTGACCTATAATCACAGGTACTCAAAAACACAAGATCAATGGCAAAGAACAACTTACTCTCCTCATAATCGTCTCTGTACTGAATCTCTCCACTGTCAGAATCAGAGTCGTCGTCTGGCAAATTGTCATAGTCAGGCTGTATTTGCTGGGGGTAGGGGGGCAGAACAGGGGGAGGAGGTGGAGGAGCCATGTTTTCCTTATCACTTTCACCAGCACCTCTGAAAAACCAAAATGAAAAGCTTTTAAAAATCAAACCGAAGGAAAACCTCCAACAACAGCTCTAACAAGCAACATAACACTCATCTTTATTCACACATCTCAACAATCAATAAACAGTGTACTCACAAAAATCATGCATTACCTAAGTAGCTGTATTTGTTCAAATAAGAATTAGAATTTTCCCTTGCCTGGCTAACTTATTCATTGCAACCAACACCAGTCTAATGTACGGACACCTGAAGGAGAGAAGGGTATTAATGCAAAAACATTTTGTCACTGATGGCTGGCTCAGAGTAACAGTGGCTTCCACATTACTGTACCATGGACAACTGCTGAATGGGATCTGGCTATGAATTATTTCCCCTGGCTTATCAGCCTGTTCTGATTTTTTAAGTTTTGGATATAACAAAGGTCACCTCTTGCTGTGAAGAGGATACTGATGGTTTTTATTTCATGTGCAAAAGAGTCTGTCAGCCATCTGTCTAACAGCCATGTTCATATGACATAAATTCTGTTCATTGTCTTTTGACAGAAACTGCAGTCCATGAACACAAAAAGACTATAAGTGTATTTTGTAAAGAAGGTATTCATTTTATATTAAAATGATGGATTTTTATTTTGTGAGGATGAAAATACTTTAGAATTGGGCTCTGAAAGTCAAGCACTTTAGAAATTACCATTTATTATCAGACTTTTTTGCTTCAAGTAATTTTTTTGCTTCAGTATCAGTGAGAATACAATAGAAAATATGGCAAAATACATATCACTAATCATCAGCGGAATGTTTCAGTGTGTGTATGTTGGGCCTGATCACTGAGCTTCAAACTTGGGGATCATACTACTGGGAAACAGCACATCTTCATACACTAATAAATATAACCATATGCACTGACAAATGACCATATGCACTAACAAATATGACCATATACACTGACAATTACGACCATATATACTGACAAATATGACCACATGCACTGACAAATATGACCACACACACTGACTGACACGACCATTGTTACAATACACCCCAATCCTAACAGACCCCCACCCCCACCCCCAAGGTCCAGCAGACTCACTGGGTGGCCACCAGCTGTGGGCGTGGAATGACGATGCCAACATGTCTGCCTGACACAGGGCCAGCAGCCGCCGCTCCCAGGTTGGGGGAGGCCTGAGCGGTTCATAGACAGGTTGAAAGACACGTCGGGTGCAGTGGGGGACGTCTCCAGGGGGCGGGACAGGCTGGAGGAGGTGGGGAAGGGAGGCGGGGGAGGGGCAGGGGACATGATGCCACCCTGACCGGAGCCCCCCTTCAGGGCACTTTTGTTGGGCCGACGTGACAGGTCTGGTTCACAGGCTGGGACGGCTTCGTAAGGGGGGTAGGGTCTGCCCGACTGGGCGTCGTCCTGGTATATCACATGACTCAGCTCCTCATCGTCGTCATCATCGGCAATCGCCAGAGACTCCGACTGCATAATCTGTACAGGTGCGGCATCTACAGTGGACAAAATAACAGTTCCACAGTACTGATAATATTCAAGACAAAACATTATCGTCGGAAAGAAATGCAGTACCACAACATACAATAAACAAAATGTTTCATGATATAGCGTTGATTTGAAAGAAATGTAATACCACAACATACAGTTAACAAACTGTTACATGATAAAGCATTGAAAGAAATGGAATACCACAAAATACAATCCATGAAAAAAATACAGAAGACACAGGAGTGTGGTTTAAGTATTACATTTTCATTTTGAAGGTCCTCAGTTTAAATCCTGGTCACAGCTCAAGGTGGGTTAGGGCTGGAGATAATATTTTTGTCTGATCATCTACACAAGCACAAGATCAATGCATAGTTCATGATACCGCCACCTGTGTCACCGATCATTGGGTCATAAAATGGAAACATGAACAATCCCAGCTTTTTCTCACACCAAAAAAGACTGGATAAATTTTTTTTTTTTTTTTTTTTTTTAAAGGTCAAGCAGATAAAAACGCTGTGGACGTACCTGAAATGACCACCTGACGTCGAGGCACTTGTGTGATTGAGCCAGAGGTGTTGACCTCCTCGTCCTCCCCACAGGAGCTGATGGACACACCCCGGCGCTGGACCTCCGTCGGGGGTGGGGGGGCCTCCTGGCTCTCCTCCGCTCTGGGGAAGGGGCTGGGGGGCTGGGGGCTGGGGGAGTGGCGGGGCTGGGGTCTGGGGGAGGGCTGGCGGGCGTTGGGGATGGGGCTGGGGGGCACGATGACCGGCCGCACGTGCGTGGAAGAAACTGGAAAAGGGCAAGTGGACAGTCATGAAAACACATTCCTTTGTTTTGCACAGCCTAGATTTCACTTCTGGAAAACCTTCAATTACATCTTGAAACAAAAGACCAGGCAGGCAATAATGCTACATGTCTTTTTCCTTCAAAGCAGCTTCTTGTTGTCTCATTCGTCACTTCAAAGTGTAACATCCACTCCTACACACACTCGCATAAACGTCATATAATTTCACACAGGGAAATAAACTCTTGTACTCAGCTTACCACAAACATGATGACCTTATTTTGTCATAGGAAATAAAACAAAAACAACAAAAAAACGTATGGCTGTAACACTATCTGCTGATATTAGGAAACATTATTTACACTGTCCCTTGACATTTACTGATTTAGAAACTCATAATTCACACTGTCCCTTGCCATTAAGTAACTGATTATTCACACTGTCCCTTGACAATAAGTAATTTATTATTCTCACTGCCCCTTGACATTGAGTAATTTATTATTCACACAGTCCCTTCACATTAAGTACCTGTAACTCATTATTCACACTGTCCCTTGACATTAAGTAACTCATTATTCACACTGTCCCTTGACATGAAGTAACTCATTATTCGCACTGTCCCTTAACATTAAGTACCGTAACTCATTATTCACACTGTCCCTTGCCATGAAGTAACTCATTATTCGCACTGACCCTTCACATTAAGTACCGTAACTCATTATTCACACTGTCCCTTGATATGAAGTAACTCGTTATTCACACTGTCCCTCGACATGAAGTAACTCATTATTCACACTGTCCCTTCACATTACGTAAATCATTATTCACACTGTCCCTTCACATTAAGTAACTCATTATTCACACTGTCCCTTGCCATGAAGTAACTCATTATTCACACTGTCCCTTGCCATGAAGTAAATCATTATTCACACTGTCCCTTGCCATGAAGTAAATCATTATTCACACTGTCCCTTCACATTAAGTAACTCATTATTCACACTGTCCCTCGACATGAAGTAACTCATTATTCACACTGTCCCTCGACATAACTCATTATTCACACTGTCCCTTGCCATGAAGTAAATCGTTATTCACACTGTCCCTTGACATGAAGTAACTCATTATTCACACTGTCCCTCGACATGAAGTAACTCATTATTCACACTGTCCCTTCACATTAAGTAACTCATTATTCACACTGTCCCTCGACATGAAGTAACTCATTATTCACACTGTCCCTTCACATTAAGTAAATCATTATTCACACTGTCCCTTCACATTAAGTAACTCATTATTCACAGAACCAAGAGGTGGAAAGAGAAAAACAGTCACCTTTCCTGTACCTGGCAGGCACAGATGCACACAATGCATTGTGACTGTAATAATAATAGAATCTGCTGCATCTTTTTGCCAGCCACTTTTGATTGAAGATTTATCACTTTCAGGCAATTTGTTTGCACTGACAGGCTTTTGAGACTTGAAAATCATATCCTATACTATCTCTAAAACTACTTTTTGACTTAAGATTTATCACTTTCGGGCAATTTGTTTACACTGACAGGCTTTTGAGACTTGAAAATCATATCGTATGAACTTTATTTTTTAAAAAGACATGTTTGCATTTAAAAATGAAGAAAAGACCAACTACTGGTTGTCTTCACTGTTTTAGTAACTTTTACTGATGTTTGTTGCTGACTTTGTTTATCTTGTCTTCATTAACAATAATCTTTCCGGTAGCTGGTTAGCACAGACACACATAATACATTGGGATTATTGCACAGTTTGATGTTGCTATTAAGGTAACTTATCTTTATACTTATATTAATACACACAAACAATCTGATTTTTAACAACCCATCCCCATCTTATTACTTATAAATATAAGATGTCACATCCATCTGCCTGTCTTGGGCTAATTAAAATTTCTTCTTCTTCTTTTTTTAAATCAAATTATTTCCAAGCAGTTATCTCCTCCGCTCAAAGAAGGCCTAATATCCACATTTTGTGAATATCTGGATTTTTTCCTTCTTTTTTTTTTTTTTTTATATATATATCCCCCCCCCCCTTCTCTGTCTCTCTCTCTCTCTCTCTCTTTTTTTTTTTTTTTTTTTTTTTTTTTTAGCTGAACTAATATCAAAATTTTGTGAAGACTGATTGTCTTTCTGGCTGATTTTTGTTTTTCCTTCTATCTTCATTTTTTTATTTTTTTTAAATTCCACACGTTGCTCACGAATGGAGCAATTCAGGTAACAATTTGTCAGCCTTACTTAGACCCATGTAACCACTGCATTGCTGGGCAGCACCCAGCAAGTCATGAAAAGCACTCACTCAAATGTCTTTATTACGGTTTATATTGCTGCTAATATCTCACATGTGTGTGTGTGTGTGTGTGTGTGTGTGTGTGTGTGTGTGTGTTTACTGAGCTTAAAAACGTGACAACTGGTTATTATGAACGTGCAATATGTAGGATGAATAATGTGCAATATGCAGAATGAATGTACAATGGAATATGTCTAATGCAACGTCCATATTCTAATATATTTCTGTTAATAATTACGATGTAATAATTAATTGCAATGTTTTAAAAGCGAATATGTGAAATGCTTTTATTTGAGAACATATGTTTATTACTCTTGTTTAATCAAGCAAACCGCGTGTGTGGGGTGGGTGGGGGGTGGGTGGGTGTGGGTGTGTGCTGATTATCTGGTTGTGGTTTTCCGCAATTTATCTCTATTCTTATCTTATCTATTATAATCAATGTGCAATATAGTAGGCTATGCTTATTATTATATTCAAAATAATGTTTCTTCATTCTTTCTGTTTTTACATTAAGAATACCAGTTATTACCTGCAGTGTGAGGATGTATGTATGAAACGGTGTATGTGATATTTTTTACATTTGTGTCTTCCTAATATTTGTAAAAGCTGTTGTTGACTTTTACATTTATTTTCCCCATGTTGTTTACTTGTCTGTGTTGTGATAATGCACCTGACCAAATTTCTCCAGTTGGAGATAATAAAGTTAATTCTTATTCTTATTCTTACATAGTGATTCCACCCCTTCTGAAATTGCTTTTTCTCTCCCAACTTGAAGATCAAACTTTATTTCTTATACAAACCTAAAATTAAGCTACCCTGCAAGAGAGAGTGTGTGCATGCATGTGTGTGTGTGTGTGTGTGTGTGTGAGAGAGAGAGAGAGAGTTGCAAGTCTGTGCATGACCTTATGTTTTCTTTCTTTCGGTTGGTTTATTCTCGGTTTTTGTTGTTTTTTTTGTTTTTGTTTTTTTGTTTTTTAACCTTTCCGTATCCATCCATATCAGTGGTGCATTACCTGTAATGTTGTTGTTGATGGGCGTGATCTCGGCCTGGGTGGTGACGGACACTGGCACCACAGCCTGTGAGGCAGGTAAGGACCCATCAGCGCTGGACAACGCTGTCACCGGGGTGGTGGGGAAGGGGGGTGTGGAGCTGACCACTCCTCCTCCCCCTTCCCCTCTGTCTGACAGAGCAGTGACAGCGGCACCATCGCCCTGTGCCCGGTTCTTGCTGTCATTCTCCTTTTTCTCCTCATCCGCCTCTTTTACACTCTCTGCAACACACAGACACATGTTCCCATGTCTTACTTCTGGGTAGGAGACCAAAAAAACACACGTTTCCAGAGACCTCGGCTTTGACACACAACCGACAGGCCTGGAGGAACCTGGTGAACAGTTCTGTGCAGTGCCCCAATACTTTACAGAGTGAAGGGGAGAGGAGGAGGAGGACGTGGAGGAGGAGACAAAGAGTGAAAAAGGTCTGTAGTATGGATAGATCTGTTCAGTGACTTGATGTTGGTAAGGATGTTGGTAAGTACTGATGCTTATCGTTGGTTACAATCACTTCCATGTTTCGTTTGTGGTTGGAGTTGTCAGATCTGTCACTGGTGTGTGTGTGTGTGTGTGTGTGTGTGTGTGTGTAAGAGTGTGTTGAAGAAGGCGAGAGGGCACACAGTTCATCATGACTTGTCTCTCGTTCAGGGCTTTACGTCTTCATGAACCAGACCCCCAGCAGTGAGAAAGGGAAGCAGGGGATAAGGAAAGAGAGGGAGGGAAAGAGAAGCTAGTGCATTATTTCTTTTTTGTGTCTTCTTTGTGGAAGACAGACTCCTGAAAAAGGTGTTCATTACTGGAAATTTTGTCCATATTTTCAATTTGTGTCCTTTTCTTTCAACAGGGGAAAGAATTTACCAGCAAATGAAGACAAGCTGCAAATGCTTGAAGTTGAAAATTACTGAAAAGAAAAGTGGCAACTAAAGTTCATGGAGCTGGTGCCAAGAGCCAGTACAAGTCAGGACAGCATGCCATCACAAACTGAACAGCACATGACTGATTAAGGGGTAAGGCTGACCAATGGCCACACCTGTTACACTACAGCCATGAGTTCCTTCCATGTGGGGTGCTTCTGGTGGTATGGAAATGCCTGTGTTGGGAAATGGCTATGACAAAGACTGTATCTCTGCTACATGGCTAAAAAAATAATCATAAATAAACTAGAAGTATGAAAAATTTCTGAATCATTCAAGCAAACTCTTGTCCTTGAAAATGAAAGGCCTTAAAGGGTAAGAACAGATACGCTGCTGCTTTAATATGAAATACTGCAAGATTAAAAAAACACACAAAAACACACACACACACACACAAACAAACATAACAGCCAGTATTGGATCATAACTAAACTGCATTACAAGTTTTGATTTTTAATTTTTATGGTGTGTACACATTGATGATGAGGCATTACCATCCTATCAATGATGAGGCATTACCATCCTTTCTATCCAGCCTCCCAATCCCTTCCAAAGCACACAACACGAGCAACACCTGTCTACCTTTTCCCATGAAGTCTTTCAAGTCATGTCTGGGGATGATGGACAGACAGCACTCTCACTCTTCACCCACCACCCCCATCCCCAATACCTGCCAGAGGTACTTGTTTACCTTTACACTTCCACGTTTTCCACACCTCTGTCCTTTCCCACCTTCCTCCCCACAGGGCTTTCCGTCCCTCCCAACACCCCTTCCCTCCGCTGGTGCCAGAAGCAAATTGGGGCTGCTTCCCCAGTTTACCTGAGGTTCACCTGGCTAGGGTGCTCTGTGTGCTGGCACCTGCCCAAGATCCAAGTCTAAACACACCTTCCTTTCACAACATCCCTTCCCCCCTGTTTTTCTGCCTGGGCCTGCAGGCAATAAAGCAGGCGCTGCATTGTGGATGATGCGCAAGAGTTTGTGGTTTTAGTTGCGAAGAATATCTGCTTGAAGGGGAGTGTGAGCACTGGGAAACGTACAGCGTGACCGATGGAAAATCCTGGATGCACTGCAAGGATGTGAGGGATGAAATGGAGTGAGGAGGCAGAGGCACAGAGAGAGAGAGAGAGGAGAGAGAGGGAGGGGGGGGGGGGTAGGATGGGATGAAGAGAGGAAATTCAGAACATATAAAAATCATTCAATGATGAAGATTTCAGGCATGGTCTATTCTTCAAATCTTGACAGTCTACATCTGCTATATAATGCACACATACATATGAAGAAGAAGAAAAGAAGAAAAAAGGGATACAGAAAACAACCACCAATGTACAGACAACGTGCATCAAGGAGAACACACAAACACAAAGACTGACAGCGACTGACATATGGATAGGACAGAGAGAGAGAGAGAGAGAGAGAGAGAGAGAGAGAATGTGATCTGTGTGTGCATGCCTAACAGCTCATGACTGTTTGTGAGTCAGTAACTGTGTGGGATGGTGAGTGCACCACACACACCCTAGTGTGCAGACAGAGGGAGGCAGAGAAAAAAAACTTGGGAAAAAAAGAGAAAGAGTGGAGGGAAGGGGCTGGGGTGGGGGAGGGGTACAGAGAGACACACAGAGAGAGAGGGGATGGGGGGGGGGGGAGAGAGAGAGAGGTAGAGAGACATACATAAATCAGTAAACATGCATCATGTCACACAGCATATATATATCTGCATGCATGTATTTTTTGTGAACAGGTACACTGACACACACTCACATTTATTCTCCATGTATTTGTATAATATTCCTGCTTGCACTCAACTCTGCTTCCTTTCTGGTAATCAAAGCCCTTCTGTTCAACTGCCCTCCTCCACACTCAATGTTCAACGACTCCAGTCAACATTCAGATTTCTTCCTGGTTGTTCCCCATCAGTGCATTTCAAAAGAGGGCTTTGGTATTCCCACATTCCCAAACCCATCCCCCCCCCCCTCCATCCTAACTCAGGAGACCTTGTGGTAGATCTGCACTAAGCAACCTGTTTTCTTTCTTCACGCTCTTCTTAATGTGCTTGTCAGTCATTGCAACCACGTTAGTCATCGCAAGTCGGTTCAGTAACTCTGAATTCCAATGAAGGTTTGCATGATCTCTTTACTTTGCGTGCGTGCGTGTGTGTGTGTGTGCTCCCATCCAGTGATTTTTTTTTTTTTTTTACTTTTATTTTTTAAATCCATTTCTTCCCCTCCCTATCCCTCCCTACTATGTTGACATTCACATGCTTGTCTTCAGGTGCAGTACATAACACGTGTGCTCATCCTGTATAGGCCTCTGACTACTGACAAGAAGAATGGAAGATCCCATGGATATTCAGTTTCCTGCATGCACATAGCCCACATTTGACATACACAGCAGTGGGGTTAAACTGAAGCGGTCAGAAATTTCCAAAGCCGTTGACAATGGCAATCAGAACAAGCATTCATAAGTTGCAAAATGGTTGACAATGGCAATGGGAACAATCTATACTTCTAATTCACCAAAAGATATGGGATTCCAAACCTCCCCTCCCTCCCCAACACACTGAAAACAATGGGTAATAACTTGTCTTTTGGATAACCGGCTCAAAATAAAAACAGTCTAAAAATGTTGTTTGTTTTCAGACTTTGAATGTATTGCACCACCATTAGACTTCTTGACTTTTTCATATCTTTTTTTTTTCTCCCGGTGGGGATGGAGCGTGGGGGATAAGAGAGATGGATCCAGCAAACTTGGTGGGTTTGTAAAGATTTCATTGTAGACTGAGTTGTGTTTTAACATGACTGATATTCACACAGGTCTGTGAACACACACAATCCTTTTCCATCTCAACTTAATGGTGGTCTTACAAAGTCCTACTATAGCACTGAAAAAAGAACAAATGAGTACCACAGAGGGAACCTTTGTGAAATAAAAATCATTTTGCAATGTGAATCATGGCCATATCATTGAGCTCACATCCATATGCCTATATGATTAAAAAGAAAAAGTTTTAGTGTTGAGAGAGAGAGACAGATGGAGTGGCTGACAGAGAGAGGAGAGACAGAGAGGGAGGAGAGACAGACAGAGAGAGACAGAGACAGACAGACAGACAGACACACACACACACACACACACACACACAGAGAAAGAGACTGAGAGAGAGGAAAAACACAGGACAAAATGTTTATATGCTTCCACAGTGCATTCTGATGACTTTGGAACAGAAAGGACGAATCCTAGTGCACACACACACGCACACACACCTCTCACCACACTCTCTGCAGATGCTGGCTGCCATGTGACACAAAATGTGGAACAATATCAGCCAGCTTACCTGTACGCCTGATGCTAACTTCAGCTAAGGGTATCAGGACAGACAGCCAGACACATCCATAACATTGTGCCTACAAGTCAGCCTCCCTGAAGGCACAGGATTCCTATAGTCTCACTCATCCAACCCCACCCCCCCAAGCCTCCAACTGCCTGCCTTCTTCACCTTCTCACCACCACCATCCACCCAAGTAAAAACACCTCTCCTATCTGGCTTACTTTGCCTATTACCTCCAGTTCCAGCAATGATTTTCCTGTCTTTTCTCAAGTCTTTCACAACAACCACAGAAACTGTTATTCTGGTCAATACACTGAAATTGCTCTTTGTAGAATACACTGCAACAAAGTGTGGTATATATATATATATATATATATATATATATATATATATATATATATATATACACACACACACACACAACTAAAAATGTGGTAGAAAATGATTAAATACACAAGTAAGGAAACAAATTCATTGATACATAAAATAAATTCAACAAATGAATTTCCCAAAGGCAAGTGACAGGTGAGAGAATGGGTTAAAAGAATTTCGTTTGATTAAAAAAAACAAAATGAAAAGCCAGACAGCTCAGGATAATGTGGTAAAGAGGCTGAAGAAAGGATAGTGTGGCATAAAAATATTTGATCTTATTCAATTTATTTGCCTTTAGAAAGAAAATGTATTGCATAATCTGTGAGTACCACTCTTTTGTTCTCCAATATCCTTATCTTTTCAATTCACGTTTCTTTTTTCGGGGTGTGGAGAGGGCAGTGGTGAGAGGGGTTGTTAATCTGTAGGTCAAATTACCAAAATAAAAAATGTCAGTCATAAACAACCATCCCATCGCCCATTCCCCTACACACACAAAAAAAAAAACACACACAATCACATATCGGATGTGATCAATAGAAAGATGCAAGAGAATATCCTGAACCCTAGTGATTTATTCAAATGCGATGACTGTCAAAAACACTCGCCAACTATATATTTCACTGCATGCGTATTAGATGACTGTTTCTTTCATTGTTCCTTTAGTTTTTTGTTGTGTCTATTAATCCTTTCTGGATTTTATGACAATAAATGAAGTCGAAGTCGAAGTCACACACACAAACACACACACCCAACCACCACACACACACCAACCACCACACACACACACACAGTGTGTGTGTGTGTGTGTGTGTCTCTAAACAAACTGCAAATATAAAGGAGAGGAAAAAGCAGTCATTAAAAGGCACCACAGAGAAACAATCCATGCACATTCAACACTTGAAAAAAAACTACACGTTACGTTACGCAGAAACAAACTCAGCACACTCAAAATAAAATAAAATGAAAATTGGGGAATCTTTTTATGAGGATAGTGGAAACACCAAGGGACAGTCTTCATCAAAAGTTATGTGGGGCAAAAGAAGCAACAGCAAATCAACACTATCACCAGAACAACCACTGATTTTTTTTTTTTTTTTTTTTATCCAAAAAGGAAGGAAGGAAAGAAGTTGAACACACATATGCATGCAAAAAAAAAAAAAAAAAAAAGAAAGAAAAAAAATCACTCAGCACCGAATGTGTGGCTTGAAGCAGAGTGCTAACCTGACTCATTCATTGCGCAGAACACAGCGGAGAGAATGAAATGAGTTCTTCAACAACACAGATCCTGCACGTGCGGTTGGGCGAACACAGACACACGAGAACCACACACACACACACAAGCCCTGCGGTGATGATGCAGTGGCCTGGCCACATTGCGTAATGTTGTGTCACATGACGCATGCAACAACGCGGTGTCTTCTGGAAATCTCTAGTTAAAAGGTCACAATGCTTCCTGTTTCTGAGACTGACGACTGGAACTGTGAGAAATCGTTCATTGTAATGTAGCACACACAACAAACACAGCTTCAGTCTGATATCACTGATGGTGGTGAATAAACTTTCAATGTGTTTATTTTTGGTTGTTGTTGTTTTTTGTTTTTTTTTAATCAGTCAAAACAAAATAAAATAAAATAAAATAAATATTAAAAAAAAACCTGATGGTATATCGAGTTTAAATGAATCAAATCAAAAGTTAGCAAACAGCAAAACTCATCCTCTAATGCACTGTAAATAAAGGGAAAAGGAGGAGTTTGTATTATACTCCATGTTTGGTGTTTACATATACTTACCATGTCAAACTGATGCAAACTAGGCCTATGGTTTGCTCTGTTTGGCCAAATTTCGCGCGGCTAACAGTGAAAAGACGCCCCTCTTAGTCTGGCCCGCTCTTAGCCAATCAAACTAATAAAGGGAAATAGATGTGAATAAACACAATGAAAACAAAACATACCAATCAACAGATAACTGAATAACAATTTCATCAATAACAAAATAACACAGAAAAACACCCAAACCTATCTGTCAACAAAACGGATATGCTCTGTACATGTAGACAGATAACCCTTCAGGCCTTTAGGAACACACAAAGGCACAATGGAGAAAAAGATGTCAAACAAAAACAAAACATCGACCATGACTGCCATGGATATTCTCAACCACTCTACTCTCCTTAGCAGTGCTGACTCAGGCAGGGGGGGGGGGGGGAAAATCAATTATCAGAAGAATAGAAACTTTCAATTAAGCAGAGGAATGTTTTCAGCTTAGTTCCAAAGCAGTAAGCATCACAACATAAAAAAACAACATCATGACACATGTCATGGGAAAGAAGCAGGCAGAGGGGGTGAGGGGGAGGTGTGGCAGCTTCTAAGTTCATTGAAAAAGGACAAAGTTACAATCCTTCTTCCAAATACGGCATACATACGGCAGCTTAACTTCTCACAGCCAAAACAGTTCCCCTCTCCCCCTTCCCTCCATCCATTCTTACCCCTGCTCTGTTGCAATTCCCCTTTCTGAAATCTCCGCTCATACAAACAAATAATATTCAGTGAGCATATCATGCATGTGAGCATTGTGTTTGTGTTTGTATGTGTGTGTGTGTGTGTGTGTGTGTGAGTGTGTGTGTGTGTGTGTGTGAGATATGAAATTGTGCATGCACTGCTTGTAAGCATATATTTGAAAATCTTTTCTTCAAATACAATTTTAATGTTTGACGTATCTGCACATTATTTTGTTAAACTACAGTTATGAATAAGCATAATCAAACCACATGGAAAAACAAGACTATTGTCAGTGTTGATTTGATACAGTAATGTTTCCTTGGCCGTGGAAAGCCTCTGCACTGAATCACCCACACACATCCCTCTCCAAATGTCTTCCAAACTTTCACCACTCTTGCATTCAAAATCAATATATATAACTTTTGGGGCTGGGTGAGAGGTGTGTGTGTGTGTGTGTGTGTGTGTGTGTGTGTGTGTGTGTGTGTGTGAATTTGGATTCCCCCCCCTGCCCCTTCCCTCCCTCCATACAGCAAAAAATACTCCTACATCCAAGCGGATGCTGAGAGAAAAACATCAGATGTCTCACCTTCCATCCCCTTTTTGTCCAGCATGGCAGTGACAACACCAACACCAGATGGATTCACTGTACACCACAACACCCAAATCACCTGCCCCACCCACAACGATCTCACCTTCACCGTCTGACCACGCCAAGTCAAAATCAAACGATAGCTGACGACGAATCATCAAGCAAACTGTTTGGCAGCTTGTGTGAACAACTGTCACCCTGCTCAGTCATAAAATCGTTCAGTTTCTTTCCTTTCTCTTTGATGCTGCTTTCCCCCGGAGATGTATGTATGGTATTCCACACGCTGTCCTTTTTTCTAGCCCCAAGTTCAACTCAACTGCTTGTCTTAATAAATCTGCAACATCACGTTAACACTGTGCCTCAAAATCTTTTAAATAATGTTCATCAAGGACCTTTGGGCAGCAATGCAGTGTACTTGGTGTCAAGTTTATTTTGCTTCCAGATTCTGCAGTTCCAATATCATGATTAGGAATCTTGTGGGTGTGTTTGCTTATTCCTAACCACCATGAAGAACACTGTCACACTGCCTGCACAAAGACTTTTATACCTAAAGCAACACTTCAAATATTCTATTTTTCTAAACTCTCACTTTTTCTTCTTTCTTTTTTTCTTCTTCTTTTTTTTTCTCTCCCCAGTACGTGTGGGTGGCGAGTGGATGTTCTTCACACAACAGGCAGCTGAAGAGTTTTTCACTTGACAGACAGGCCAGGAATCTGTTGACTTGGTCTATCACTATCAGTGTTCACGATGCCCACACCATCAACACAACAGAGCGATAGCCAGGAGATAATAAGCCAGCATGCACAGCGCTGAGGGCTGACTGCTGTGTGGCTGTGCGGAGGCAAGGGGAGGCCAGCAGAGGCCAGGTGTGTGCTGGCAGCCAGTAGAGGCAGGATGGGAAAGTGGCACGGCAGGCACAGGTACACTATCTCTCTGGCTTCAGAATTAAGGTGTGGTCCAGGTAGCATGGAACCAGGCCAGCTACTTCATAAAAATCAGCCCAGCCCTCCCCCACCCCACCCTCCTCTCTACCATCACCAGCCACCACCACCTCATTTCCTGATCAATACTTCTTCATCCTCTTCTTTACACAGCTACCATCATTTGAAATTATAAAAAGGAATCCAACCCACAGCTAGGGAGACACCTGGGTGGGATTTTGTGCTGATGCATACATGTGTGGACAGGCACATGCA